>NW_026652286.1:97496929-97677378 GCF_009828535.3 Hylobates moloch
TATACATATTTATATATATTTATACAGATTTATATAGATTTATATAGATTTATATATTTATATAGATTTATATATATTTTTATATATATTTATACATATTTATACATATTTATATATATTTATACATATTTATATATATTTATACAGATTTATATAGATTTATATAGATTTATATATTTATATAGATTTATATATATTTTTATATATATTTATACATATTTATACATATTTATATATATTTATACATATTTATATATATTTATATATAGTTATATATTTATATATATTTATATATATTTATATATTTATATATAGGTGTGTGTGTGTATTCTAATAAAGGTTGTTAAAGTCTTAAAGTTAGCGGTGGGAGAAAACAATAAAAAATATGAAATCTCCTTATGTTAATAAACTAATTTCAAATACCAAAGGTTGGTTTTTGGTTGGGTGAGTCTGTTTTTGCCTTGATTAAAAAGAAGTGATTTTTTTTTTTCAGCCTAGTTTTCCTGGTATGAAAGGCAAGAAGGAATGACATTGCATAACTGTTATAGAGGTGAAAATAGTTTTATTTATTGGTGGTCATTACCAGCCTATAACCAGGGCACAACCTTCTTGGTAAACATTTACCAAACATTAGTAGAAGATGATTCACTAACTTTTAAAACTCTCCTTCCCTTATATGCATGTTAATACCATGATATCTTTAGCTTTTAAGTCCATATATACAGGTACAAGTGCGAATAAATTCAAACATATCATTTGTAGTGGTTTCCATAAGGGCTTGCTAGTTCAAATGGGGTTGTTAGTTTTGCATCTCAAATTAGTTCCTGTCAACCCAGCAACTAAAGAAAATTCCTTTGTGAAAAAAGTTTCCAAGCATGACCCAGTAATTGTTTTAATGGATTTTCAATGAAGGGTGAAGTACCATGCTATGTAGCCTGTGGGCATTCCATAAATATTTTTTGACTGATTCTGTTAACAAACTGCATAGAAAAAACCAAATACTTACTATTCAATCCTCTTATATTATTTCCCATAGGCTCTGTCTGTTAGCGTATTTATAAGCATTTAAAGTGTATAAGGCAGCTCTGGCAGTGAAAGTGAATTGCCCAATGCAGAGAAGCACTCTGGGCTGGAGGGTTTTACTTTTTACTTAGTCTAAGATTTTCTTTTTTTTTTTTTTTTTTTTGTGAGACGGAGTCTGGCTCTGCCGTCAGGCTGGAGTGCAGTGGCACGATCTCGGCTCACTGCAGCCTCCGCCTCCCGGGTTCGAGCGATTTTCCTGCCTCAGCCTCCCGAATAGCTAGGAGTACAGGTGCACGTCACCACGCCCAGCTAACTTTTGTATTTTTAGTAGAGATGGGGTTTCACCATGTTGGCCAGGATGTTCTGGATCTCTTGACCTCGTGATCCACCCTCCTCGGCCTCCCAAAGTGCTGGGATTACAGGCGTGAGCCACCGCGCCCGGCCTACAAAGATATTTTCATGCATTGTTCTCCCTACCCCAAATATCTGAGTCATTTAAGTAGAGAAACAGCTCTTTTGCCCTGGCTCATATATGAAAAAAGTAGAATTCAGGCCAGGCTTCAAGTCTAGGGATGATTCTCATTAATGAGGTTAGGTCTGCCACCTGGTGGTGAGAAATAAAATGCCACCTGATTTTCTCATCTGATCTGTCCACATACCACACTTAAAAATTCCACTTTGCAAACCCATCCTTAACCTCTGACTTGGGTTGTGCTTGCCGCCAGCCAAAAGTTCCCAACTGATGACAATGGCACCGACACCTTGGGGAGAATTTTTAGGTAACCATCTGGAACTCAATCCCTTATAAACACATTTGAAGTGTTTTAGAACACTGGTAGGTGGTTCTACAACACTTCAAATGTGACTTAAGGTAGATTTTAGGAGAACAACGTTCTCCTAAAGAGGAAAGAGCGCTAATGCATTCATTAGTACACAAACTATTGTGTCAAAAAATCTACGCTCATCAATTTGTAAACAAATGTGTAAGACAATGCCCGGCTCCATCAGTGACAAAGAGATGGGAGGGGATAACGAAGTAAGACTAGGAAAATAAGAGTAATTCTTGCTTCCCGTTGAAAGGCTGAGGAAAGTGCAGAATCATCTGAGGCCATTAGGGGGAGTGCTAGGTCTTCAGACACACACACACACACACACACACACACACACACACTCGAATTCTGGAATATGAATTCTGGAATATGTCCACAATTATTTGGGGATTTGGCCTGTGGATCCCTCACAGAGGGTGAAGATACCCCAGTACCCTGGAGAGCTTCAGCTTCCAGTAACCTCCTCCAGCACTGAAGACTTCAGCTCCTTCCTTTTTTCACCTGCCCCTATTTTCATTCCCTTGTAGGCCAGTACTCTCAAAGTGTGGCCCCCAGTATCACCACTGTCACCACCTGGGAAACTTTCTGAAATGCAAAATCTCTGTCTGTACCCCAGATCAAAGGAATTAGAAACTGTAGGGCAGGGTTAATAAGGCCTCCAGCTGATTTTCATGCAAGCTGTGAACCTCTAGTCCAGGGGTGTCCAATCTTTTGGCTTCACTGCTACATTGGAAGAATAATTGTCTTGGGCCACACATAAAATACACTAGCTAAATTTTTTTTTTTTTTTTGCAAAAAACCTCATCACGTTTTAAGAACATTTATGAATTTGTGTTAGGCCGCATTCAAAGGTGTTCTGGTCTGCATGCGGCCCGTGGGCCGTGGGTTGCGCAAGCCTGCTCTAGTCTTAGGGTGATGCTGTGGGCACAGACCAGGGAGACCTGTCGGAGTGGGAGCTAAGGGGAGAAGCAATGGGTCCTAGAAGCCAATCTAGTTACCCAGCCCAGCCCAGTGTTAGAAGGAGCAGAGAACAGCCACAAAGGGAGGTTGCAGAGGTTTTTGCCAACTCAGCACCAGCTTTGTGGACACTGACCTCCCTATCACCCATGGTCACAAGATCTTCAGATGGGAGACTCAGTCTTCAATTAAAGCGACACTAGAGAAGAATCCCTACAGTACCCAGAGCAAGTAAGATAAATAGGGCTGTGTCCACTCCACCTGGGCGCAGCTCCAACTCTTTTCACTCCCTTCCAGATCGGCGGAAAGCACCCCTGACACAGGCATATTTGTGGATGGGATACCTGGATTGAGAGCGAACTCCAACAACCCCCGAGACACTGCACCCTGCTCCCTCCTCTGCTGGTGGAAATGCCACTTTCTAAAGGAAGATACTATTTAATGTGCAGAATTACAGTACACACAATACTTATAGTATGGCAAGTATTAGTCCTTGGTATTTTTTCTGCCACCTTTTCCCATCTCCCCATCCTGGATGCATGTGCCTCCTTACCTTTCTAGCACAAAACAGGCACTTAAAAAATAGTGCAGCATGAACAGCTGAAGCTTGCTTCTATTATCTTCCTTATTTTTCTCTGGCTGCTGTCAAAAAGCACCAGCTCAGAGCCAGGGTGGCCGACTTTGTCACAGTCTCTGCTGGAAAACGACTTTTTTTAGGGGGAAAGTCATAAGCCAATGCAGGCATGTCCCTGCCCCCTTTTCCTTCTCCCTGCACGTGGGCACACAATGGGCGGCCGGCAGAGGTGGGGGCGTGAGGAGCACAGGCTCCGTGTGTCCAAAGTCCCGGCTCATCTCGGCTTGGAATCCATCTAACTCAGCTGCAAACCAGAAGACGCGGCCTGGGAGGGGCGCCGAGCCCTCCCCCACCTCCCTGAGCTGGGTGACTGTCAGGCCGCATCTGCTCCAAATTTATGGCTCCTCCTCGGGCCGCCGCCGGCCTCTCCACGGCCTCTTTACCAAGTACAGACCCAGCTGAGACCCCTCCCGCAGGGAGGGAGGGAACACGAAGCGCGGCCGGGGCTGGGGGCGGGGAGCAGGTGTGAAGCGGGGTGGCAGCGGCGCGCGGTCACCCTCCACCGCGCCGCGGAGACCTGGCGTCACCCCCACGCGCACACAATGGCGCGGGGGCCAGGCCGAGGGCGGCCCATTAGCAGCTGATGGAGGAGGCGGGAGCCGGGCGGGCCGCCTAATCCCCGAACGCGGACACCTGGGCGGGAGCGCGGGCGAGTGGAGGGCGCGCCTGCACGCAGGACCCTGGGCTGGGCAACGGCCGAGACGGACTCTGGCCAAATCCCCAACGCCAGCGCCAGTCCGACGAACAGGAGCTGGTCCAGCGAACAATAAGAGGCCCCGGGGCTGGGGAGGGATGGAAGCGCCCTTGGAGCGTGCAGGCTGCGGGCGCCCACGGCAGCGCCCCCGCGCCCTCCCCGCCCGCCCCGCGGCCGCTGATTGCTTATTGTGCGTCCCCTCTGCGGCCGCCCGCGCGATGCACTCTGCGAGCTGGCCCCTTAGTTTCTAAATGAGCAGCCAGCGCCGCAGACACGTGCCAAGGGAAGGGTAGTTCACTGCGTGGGGCGGGGGGGGCATGCAATAAAATAAGAGACCGCACGGAAATAGCTCCGTGCCCGTCTGCAGCACTGTCCTTCTCACGTGCCTTAGGACAAGGGGACTTTCACTCTCTCCCCTCCTCTGCCCCAATCGCTCTGTCTCCCTGAGATTGACCACCCTCTTCTCTAACCCGAACTCCGCGGGGGAGCCTTCAAGCTTTTATTATTAGTTTTTCCTGGGTAGTAGATGCCTTTGCCTTGGCTGGGCCCTTGAATGCTCAGGTAAAAGGTGGGTCTGGCCGGATGCAGTGTGTATCTTTAACATGGAGGCTAGAGAACTGGATAGGGGAGCAGCGCTAGTCTGGGACAGCTTCAGACGCCCTGCTCCAAGCACCCCAATCCTAAGCACCCCAATCCTCTGGTGTCTTCCGTCCCAGAGAACTCTGGCTGGTAGTCATGGCTTTGTTTAATGCTCCTCTCTGCCACACTATCGCGTTCCCTGTGGGATGGGAGCCTCTGGGAAAGGACCTGACAAGGGACCCAAAAAAGGTTTGGGGGAATCAAAGTCTAGTAACATGGGGTCCCGCCACTGATGGTTTGGACTCACGGGCAATTTACAGTTGGATGGAAGCTGAAGTGTCATCAGATTTAGAGGCCACAGTCTGGCAGCCTGTGGACCAAATCCAGGCCACCAACACATTTTGGTCCATAGAGTGTTTTTTAAACTTTCCATCATGAATAATAGCATATTGTGGATCATAAATATATATAAATTAGTGAGAATGCTATAATGAACCCCCATAGTCCCACCACCCAGTTTCAGCACTTAATCTATTCAAAGGCAATCTTACTTCATCTATTCTCCCACTCTCCTCCAGAATTTGAAGCAAATCTCAGAAATCCTATCATTTCTTCAAGTACTAAAAAGTAGTCCTGAAAGATAAGAATTCTTTTAAATAGCATAATAATATCACTATCACACCTAAAATAATAATTCCTTGTCCTCAAATATATAGTCAATGTTCAAACTTCCCAAATTGTCTTATTTTTCTTTATTGTTGTTCAAATTGGCATCCAAATGAATCTCCACAGTGCATTCTCTCCTTTAATCGGATAATCCCCCAGTTAATCTTTTTTTCCTTGAAATTTATTTGTTAAATAAACCAGATCATTTGTTCTGCAGAATTTTTCACAGTCTGGATTTTGCTAAATGTATCCCCATGGTGCCATTAAACATGTTCTTCTACCTCTACATTTCCTGTAAATTGGTTGTTAGATATAGAGGCTTGATCAATTAATGCTTGATTTTTTAAAGAATAATTCATAGACCATAGTTTAATTCGATCCAAAGTAATGTCTGCTTGTCAGTGATGACCGTTGTCTAGACCCATTATTTCATTAGGGATTGCCAAGTTGTGACATTCTAGTTCTATGATTCACTCTTCATTTATGAGCTTGAATACTTCTCTAAAAAGAATCTGTCATCAATGATTTGTTTATGCAGAGGTACACGTCAAATAGGAAAGGCAGGATAAATGCTTGATTCTTTCCCTTATTATTTATCAAAATAATGAGATGATTCCTCAGATTCCCCTAATGGTGACCAATGATTTTTTTAAATCACGTATGAACTAATGGATTTAAATATATCTCATGTATTTCAAACCAAGTATATTTTGATTGGGCATTTTAAGATTAGGAAATGTCATATTAAAAACATTGACCTCTGGCTTCTACAGTAGAATATCTGGCAACCTTGAGCCCTTTTCCAGCAAGACTAGAGCAGGCTTTGGCTGAGGGGCACTGCTTCCTTCAGTAGGCATTCATTCATGCCTTGGCATGCTTTGATCTTCTTAGACCCTGGACCCCCTGCCCGGCAGGAGTAAGTCTGTAAAGCAGATCCAATCCAAGTCTCTCACCTTATAGATGAGAGAGCTGATGAAGTAGCTTACCTACCTGAGACTGGAAGACAAGTCTCCTGGCTGCCTACCAAGACGAGGGTAAGGCAAACAGGGAAAACCAGCTGGTTTCTGCCGCACCTGCAAGCTGAGCTGAGCCAGAGACCTGGAACCACTTCAAGATAACCTTCCTCCCCATTTCCAAACACACCTTGCAGAGGAAACTTGGGAATATTCCAAACTCCACTCTCTCTTTTGCCTCCCACATCCAATCAGCCACCGAGCCTGCTAATTAGCCTCCCTTCCTCCATTCCTGTCCTCCTCCAACTCATCCTCCTCACTCGCAATGAGGTTTTCCAAAACATATGTCTAACCATGTCACCCACTGTCTTTAAATCCGTCACTAACTGCTCATTGCCCTTAGGTTACATCGAAGTCAACATTAGCACAGCACACAAGGCTCCTCATGTCCTGGGCTCTACCATGGCTAGCTCCTTACCTCATGCTGTCTCCTTGTCACAACCCTGTCCTCCAGCTGGACGGAATACCCACAGGGCTCTGTGCACACAGTTTTGTCTATGTTATGTCCTCTCTGTATTTGCTATTTACTCCTTTAAACATCCACTGCTTCACTGGCTGGCTCCCACTTATAGCTTAAGTCCCACTCCAGGCTTTGATCTTAGGAAAAGCCTTTTTGGCAAGCCTTGTCTGCATTCCATGTCCTACTCTGCATTTCCATAGCATTCTGGCTCCCTTTAAGATGAGGACCTTGCCACTGATGGATTGTTTTGTTCTTTGCTTGGTTTGTTTTTTCACTTGTTTCCCTCCTGGCCGGTGTGGGAGCTTCCTGAGGCCTGACAGGCGCTATGTCTGTATCTCCAACTCCTAGATCATGTTCCCAACCATGTTCCCTATGCACAAAGTAGGTGCAGGCCAGTAAGGATTTGATTAGTCAATGAAATTAAACAAAAGAGATGAAGCTTTATGGACCGTTTTGGAGAGAAAGAAGATCCCCCTTCCCTTGCAGGGAAGGGACTTGATGCAAACGACCGCCTGGCAGTAGGCTCGCTGGGCAGATGCCCAGGAGACATTAGGGCTGCCTGGGGCTGAGGTAATGTCCTGGGAGGCGAGCCGGGTCTGCAGCCCTGGCTGGGTCACGACCCAGGCTCTGCTTGGCTCGACCATCCTCGGACCTGTGCATGCATGTGTGCGTTTGTGTGTGTGCGCGTGTGTGTGTGTGCGTGCGCGCGCGCGCACACGCACACGCACACACGCGCACACACACACACACAGCCTCGCCAACTCCGCCTCCTCCCGCTGGGAGGATAATTAAAGCGCCAAACGGCGGAGCGGGCGGGCAGCGTTCCCGGGGGCGCATTTCATCGGGGCTGATTAATGAGGCCGGGCAGTTAATGAGGAGAAAGCTAAACGCAGGGAGCTGAGCCGCGGAAGGCCTCTCCGAGGCCCTGGAGGGGGCCCTCCGAAGGCATCTCCCGCCCTCTCTTTCTAGCAGCGGCTTAGCGCAAGCCACATGGTGCCCCTGGCTCCTCTCGCCACCTCAAGCCCGGGGCCGGAGGAAGAGGGGTAGAGCCCCAAGTTACGCCGGCCGCAGTGAAGTCGGTCTCCTCCGCGTTTGGCTAACCCGGCTAAACAGCAAAAGAGCCTGCCTTGCCATTTAAAACACAACAAAGGACCTCAGGAGACCGCCCCTTTCTTCTTCTCCTCAGGGAACTTTGGGCATGGGTCCCAGACCACCTGCAGATTGCATTCCAGACCCGAATTAAGGATCGCCTCTGCCGTGCCAAGCGAGGAACCTTAGACAAGTTACTTAGTCCTTTGAGCCTCAGCTTCTGCGTCTGTAAGATGGGATCGCACTCCTTACCTGCCCTAACAATGGCTTTTAGTGAGTGCCAGACACTACTCTAAGCACTTGGCGTGTATAATCTCACTGATTCTTCCCAGCAACTCTAGGAAGTAGGCTCTGTTATTATAGTCTTTACTTCAGAGATAAGGACATTGAGGCAGGGAGCAGGGACTTAACTTGCCTGAGGTCACACTGCTACTTGCCAGGAATGACCCAGCTAGTAAGCAGTGGAGCCGGAAGTGAACACCCACAGGCTGATCCCAGAACCTGTGTCCTGTCCTTAGCATAATGCTGTGGTGCTAGTTCTCAAGGCGGGTGTGAGCATCAAATCATATCCTCAAATCCAGAGAGAGGCTTTGTTTTTGTTTTTGAGACACAGTCTCACTCTGTCGCCCAGGCTGGAGTGCAGTGGCACAATCTTGGCTCGCTGCAACGTCTGTCTCCCGGGTTCAAGTGATTCTCTTTCCTCAGCTTCCCAAGTAGCTGGGACTACAGGAGGCCACCACCACGCCCAGCTAATTTTTTGTATTTTTAGTAGAGACTGGGTTTCACCATGTTGGTCAGGGTGGTCTTGAATTCCTGACCTCAAGTGATGTGCCTGCCTTGGCCTCCCAAAGTGCTGAGGTTACAGGCATGAGCCACCATGCCTGGCCCAGAGAGGGACTTTGTACCCTGTAAAATGCTAAGCAAATGTGAGAAGAAGCAATTATTATTACTATTCATATTAACTTACTGGGCTCTGTGGCTTGTGCCTATAATCCCAGCTACTTGGGAGGCTGAGGCAGGATGATCACTTGAGGCCAAGAGCTCAAGACTCTTGTGATTCACATTCATTCCCAGTTTTGAACCCAGAGTAGAGACAAGGCAGTGAGGGATGGAGCCACTGAACAGAGAGAGAGAGCAGGCAGGGTGATGGCTTTTCCTTGTGTCCTAACTGCAGCAGTAGAGCTGACAGTGACCTCTGCCTGACCTCAGGCAGTGACCCCCACGCCTTCAATGCACACCCCCAGTGCACACTCTTCTGTGGTCAAAACACAGACACACCAAATGGTCTCCATCTCCCTACAAATGGCAGAGGAGTAGTAGCCTGAATTTTAAGAGAGAGCGTGGTGCAAAGGGATGAGGGTGAGTTTGGACTCAGATGACCCATGTTACCATATGAATCTGTCATCTACCAGTTGTGTGAGCCTGGGTGAGTTGCTTATCCACTCTGAGCCTCATCGTGCCAGTTGGGAATGGTAGCTGCTCTCCCTATGTCGCAGGACTGCTGTGAAACGGCAAACAGGAAGTTCTGGATGTGAAAGGACATTGTCACTTTTTGTCCTTGGTTGGAGAGTGCAGGTCACTCCCCTGGGACGTGCCAGGGGTTTCTAGCAATGGGCAACAGGGCAAAGAGCCTGAGCTCTCCCGTGAATACCCTTCCCCTCCCACTAGTAATCTGATTTTGGGATCTACAACTCCATATTGATCTCCAGTCAAGAATGATTTGAGACCAGAAGCCAATCATCTCCACCCAAGTCTTGATGAGTTTGAAATGAGCCAGTTTCCTCTGGATGAGTTTCTTCTGCTGAATCAGGGAAACTGAGGCTGCTCAGGCCAACTGAAAACAAATCAGTCTACCCCCGTGGAAGTCAGACTTCCCACCAGTCTGACTCTAAAGCCCCCAGCCCTCAGTAATGCTTTGCACCATCCCCCCCTCCTCTGTGGGGGCCACCAGTACTGGCAAAAGGGGAAGCATTAATAATTTTCTCCAAAGGAGCTTGTGTCTAGAGAAACCAATATTTAACATCCCCATTTACATTGAAAGCGTGATTCTGATTATGAGATGGTAATGAGAGGATTAGGCAGAGGAGAGGGCCCCCCTGCCTGCCGCCCCCTCCTGTTCCTCCCTCCATCACCCTGCATTGCACAGGGTCTTATTCCTGGAGGAGGATGTGGGGAAAGGGTTGGGGCACTCCCACTGGGAGAGCATCAGAGATGCCAGAGCAGGGCAGAGGTCCTTCAAGACCCCAAGTGAGAGCCCCTTATTCATGTCTGGAATCAATTAGCCTCAGAGGGGGTGACGGGTGAGATGTGAGACACCTGACTCTGGTCCTTCCCATGCCTCTCCCCTAGACTGAGCCCCTCTGCTCCTGGATTCTGCCTGGTATTCCCAAAAGGTGTGTTTCTTATGTCGTTCTTTGTTTCTGAGGTGGACAGCTGAAGTCAAAAAGTATGTTGGGAGAACTTTTGCTTGGCTCCTGGCTTCTCTGGCTGAACCTCAAATCCCACTCCTCTCCCCTAAATTCCTTGTCTCTCTGGAATGGCACCATTGTCCTCCTTGCCCCAACCCTGTTTTTTAACCAGGCAGCAGTTTATCTCTGGCTTTTCCTATGGGGCAAGGGATGGGGGATGAAGAGAACCCAAGGGGGTCACCATCCTGAGGCCCCGTTTGTTGGTGGACAATTGCTCTCAGACGGGATAATTCAGTGTGTGATTGTGGTCACGCCCCCTGCCTTTTGTGCCCCTTTCAGAGCCAATCTCCCAGGCCCAGATGGGTTAATCCATAATGCAGACGAGCAAGTAACTGGCTGTCAGCCCAGCCCCCGAACCCCCTCCCTATTAGTGCCACTGCCCTAATGAAGCCCAGCTTGGAGAGCCCCCTTCTCAATGAGGCGCCGGCCTCAACCCAGCCCGGCACACATGTGTCTCTGCTGCTCTGCCTGAAGCCTAGCTCCCTTTAGGGACCCCGAGCCCAGCCTCCCCGGGGTGACCCAGCTGCCAGGGCTGTGGAGGCCCGGGGGGAGGCTGTGATGGATGGGAGGGAGATAGTTAATAGAGCCCAAAACACATGGGCCCTGTCTCCACCCTCCACACACAGACACTTTCACAGCTTCCACTGACAGCATCCCTGGTCTTTCTGAAATAGCCCCATGGAATAGTCCCCACTCCCATCTCCAAAGTAGGTTGTGCTGAAATAGGATTTAAATGGGGATTATGAAGCTGATTTTCTGGATACTGGCCCAAGTCATTGCTACACAGCCAACCCCCAAATTCTGCCAACCTCAGCCCTCTTGTAGATTTTGAGCAGAAATGGCTCAAGGCAAGTTAAACAATGAGCTCGACCTTCAGCCTTTAGGGTCTCAATCAATATGTGAATCTTATACCAAGAGATATTCTTTTTCTTATATCTTGGACTTCCACCTCTGCTCTCTCTTCTCATCCACTTTTTTATTTTTATTTTTATTTTTTTTGAGACGGAGTTTTGCTCTGTCACCTAGTCTGGAGTGCGGTGGGGCAATCTCTGCTGACTACAACCTCTGCCTCCTGGGGTCAAGTGATTCTCCTGCCTCAGCCTCCCAAGTAGCTGAGACTACAGGTGCACGCCACTATGCCCAGCTAATTTTTGTTTATTTGTTTTTTGGTAGAGATGGGGTTTCACCATGTTGCCCAGGCTGGTCTGAAACTCCTGACCTCAAGTGATCCACCTGTCTTAGCCTCCCAAAGTGCTGAGACTACAGGCATGAGCCACTGCACCCGGCCTCTCTTCCTGTTCATTTCTGAACCAATTATTTAGAGGCAGGACCAGCCCAGCAGATGAGGCAGGTGTCTGTAGAGAAGACCTGCTGTTTGTGAGAGCCGCCTTACCTTGTCCTAGGCACTGCCCATCAGGTTCTGAGCTCCCTGCCTCTGGAAGGATTCCAGCCGTACCTGGATGACATCTGTTTAAAATATCATAGAAGAGAAGTTTGGGGAGGATGTTTGCAAAGAAACCACACTTCTCTGATTCTCTGCACTTACTTCCTATTCCCACCTCTTTGTTCCCTCTTCTGCCCTAATACAAACAACTGGCCTTGCTGGCTCTGGTGCCAAATCAATGGGGGGAAAGAGACTCTGGCCTCTGCGGCCTTGGGCTGCCCTACAATGCCCACAGAGGCAGGAGCTTGGGGTGCTAAGGGGAGCCAGCTGTAATCTGCCTGCCCACCTTCCTCCACTTCACCCTTTCTAAATGATAATTGTATATTTTTCCATTATTAATTAGGAGGACAAAATATTCAAAAATGGAGGAAAGACGGAAAAGTTGTATACATTCTCTTACACCTAATTCCACCATTGGTTATACTTTGGTTTATTTTTCATTCCATCTTTTTCATAGGCACATTGGAAATCATTCAGCATAATTGAAATATTTACTGAATATCTTCAATGTGCCAGGCACAGTGCTTATAATTTTTCCACCTAGGTTATAACTCTAGACCCATTTCTATTTCCTTTTCCTCTTCTAATGCCAGTGTAATTGCCTTGGAGTAGGTAAACTTTTTCATCATGGAACGTTTGGAAGTTTTCACATTTAGAGATACAGGACCCTGAGATGATGGAAGTTAGAATCTATACCGGGCTACAAAGTCACAGTGAGGAATCTTTTTATGATTAAGACCACGAAGAGGAAAATAAAGCCCTCATCCTGATAAGAGGAGGGCTCAGGGGTTGAAGGCAAGTGACTCTGAGAAAAGTCTAGCCCCATTTCTGATTACAGGAGGGAACAACGCTGGGTGGTGAAATACCGTTCCGAGGTTGCTCCTAGGAGTTGCTGAATATTTATGGGCTATGCAATCAGGACTTAGGAGGTAAGGCTTAAAGAATAAACAGGCAGCAGGATGGGGGTAGGGGAGAGAGACATGGAAGAGAAGCCATAAGAAATGAAGAGGGACACACAAAAGGAAGGAAGGAGAGAGGGAGTATTTCCCATGACTTGTCAGAATGGTGACTTCTCTCTACGCCCATCAAACCTAGATGCATCTCATCGTGTAGATGGGGAGTGAGGTTAGAGTGAGGCTGGACTTTCCCAGGGTAGACTCTGCTTCTCTGTGGGAATCCAGGGAGATCTTGGAGTCATCTTTACTGCAAGGAATTGAGATCCAGAAGTCAGTGAAAAGGAGCCCCTTACGGGGGCTCAGTGTGAGGCAGTGGAGGCTAAAGATCAACGTGAGGCAGTGGGATGAGGGACTTTAGAGTAAAGAGATCCCTGCAGATAGTGGAGAAAGGTCCAATATTCAATGAATACAAACAAATCTAGGAACGCACACACAAGCACAGAGAAACAAAACAATAAAGACTCAGTGATGTCAGGTGGAAAACCTTTCATATATGCATTTAACACAAAAGCATTTCCCTCTGAGTGGAAATCATTAGAGGCATGGGGATATTCCTCTTTAATTGAAAAGTGGGACATCCTCTGTAGGATGTAGGGGATTTGAAGATCTTAACTGGTCCCTTCCTTTGTGAGTTTGATCCTCACCTACAGAGAAAGAGAGAGAAAAAATGGGGGAGGGAGGAGGGATGTGGGAGAGAAAGGGAGAGAGAGGAGAGAGATTAAGACAGAGAGAAATAAAGAACAGAGTGCATTTCTGACTTTCTTGAGACTGAAAAAGTGTCAGGAATTAAACAAATGGCAAATACAGTAATCCCTATCAAAATACTAATGACATGCGTCATAGAAATTAAAAAAATTCGAAAACTTTCATAGAACCACTAAAGATTTTGAAAAGCCAAAGCAATCCCGAGCAAAAAGAACAGGGCTGGGTGCAGTGGCTCACGTCTGTAATCTCAGTGCTTTGGAAAGTCAAAGCTGGAGGATCACTTGAGGCCAGGAATTTGAGTTTGAGCTCAGCCTGAGCAATATAGTGAGACCCCCTCTCTATAAAAAACAAACAAACAAACAAACAAAAAAATCCCGGGCATGGTGGCACAAACCTGTAATCCTGGCCACTTGAGAGGCTGAGGCAGGAGGATCCCTTGAGCCCAGGAGTTTGAGACTGCAGTGATCCATAATTGCGCCACCGCTCTCCAGCCTGGATGACAGGGACCCAGACTCTAAAAATGACAACAAAGCTGGAGGCATCATACTACCATATTGGACTTCAAAGTTTACTACAAAGCTATGGTAACTAAAACAGCATGGTACTGGCATAAAAAAACAGGCACATAGCCGGATGAAATAGCATAGAAAACCTCGATACAAATCCATGTGTTTATAACCAACTTACTTTCTACAAAGGTGCAAAGGACATACAATGGGGAAAGGACAGTTCTTTCAATAAATTGTGCTGGGGAGACTGGATATCTATATGCAGAAGAATGAAACCAGGCCCCTACCTCTCACCCTACACAAAAATCAAATCAAAATGGATTAAAGACCTAAAACTATGAAACAACCAGAAGAAAACTTTGGGGAAATGCTCTAGGATATTGGTCTTAGCAAAGACTTTTTGTGTAAGACATCAAAAGCATGGTCAACTAAAGCAAAAATAGACAACTGGGATTGCATCAAACTAAAAAGCTTTTGCACAGCAAAGGAAACAATCAACGAAGTGAAAATGCAGCAACAAACAGAGTTGGAGAAAATATTTGCCAACTAGCCAGCTGACAAGAGATTACTAACCAGAATATATAGTTCAAAATCTCAATAGAAAAAGAAAACTAAATAATCTGATTTTCAAATGGGCAAAAGATCTGAACAGACACTTCTCAAAAGAAGACATACAAAAAATTAAAAAAAAAATTAGCCGGGTGTGGTCGTGCACGCCTATGCTGCCAGCTATTCGGGAGGCTGAGGTGGGAGGATCGCTTGCACCTGGGAAGTGGAGGTTGCAGTGAGTGGAGATCGTGCCACTGCACTCCAGCCTGGGTGACGGAGTGAGACCCTGTCTCAAAAAATATATTAATAAATAAAATAAAAGGAATAGAGATACATATACTTATATATGCTTTTTAAAAAAAATCGGAAAGGACACAAAAGAAACCACTGGTAGCTACCCAGGCAACTGGATCTGTAGGATAAAGAAGGACTTAATGATGGAGTGAGGACTTAGACTTTTCATCTTATAATTTCTTGTACTGCTTGAATATGTTTGCCTGAGCATGCATTATGATTATCACTACAAGAATATTTTTAAAACTCAAATAATAGGGCCCTGGGAGAGTATCAGGAATACGGAGAGAGCAGAAGAGGAAGGAAATACAGGAAAATAAGGTATACTAAGTTAAATGTGTTGTCCCCCCTAAAAAATTCCTACTCACCCAAAACTTCAGAATGTGACTTCATTTGAAAATGAGGGTTTTTGCAGATGTAATTAGTTAGGGTGAGGTCACGCTGGATTAAAGTGGACTCTAATCCAATGACTGGTGGCCTTATAAGAAGAGGTGAGAGACACCGAGACACACGCCCAGGGAAGGCCATGAGAAGACAGAGGCGGAGATGGAGTGATGAATCCTCAAGACCAGGAAGGCCAAGCACTGCTGGTAATCAGCAGACGCTGGAGGAGGCAAGAACAGATCTCTCCCTGGAGCCTTCAGGGAGAGCATGGCCCAGCTGACACCTTGATTTCAGGCTTCTAACCTGTGAGAGGATACATTTCTGTTGTTTTAGGCCACCTAGTTTTTGGTACTTTCTTACAGCAGGTGTAATGCAAAAGGAGAGACAGAGAAGGCTAGTAGGCTCTGCAGGGGCAGTTGTGAGGACTAACTATTTAATCAGGTATAGTCACCAAATGTATATTTATGGAAGCTTGCCCTGTATCTAGTTTTATAAAAAGAACCAAGATAGCTCTTTTTCTCCCTGGCCTTTGTTTTATCTGTATTGGGATGTGAACATTTCTGCCCAGTTGCCTCCAGATTTCCAGACTTGGTAGAGTGTGTTGCAAAGTGTCTCCCCGCAGTCTCCTCCACTGGAACCCTGTGGGGAAAGGGGTACTCTCATGCAGGGGGCCTTGGCTTATTATCTCAGCAGCTACAGGGGTTGAGCCAACACACTCTGGCTCCTGCCGAAGGCAGGCTCCTGCTGTGTGCTTTCCAGCTGGGTGCCTGCTCTTTGCTCTCTGATTCCCCCTCCTGTTTGGTTCTCTGGCCCCTGCTGGCTGGGTCACTGCCCCCTGGCATATCACTCTGAAGCCAGCAGCCCTGCTGGGCCATTCACAGGCATACCCTAGTGGGGGTAAGGGGCAGATGTTATTTCTTTGTCCCCCTCCCGCAAACACACACACACACACACACACACACACACACAATCTCACACTCAATATGTATTAATGTCCTGGGAAGAGGTCCAGGCAGAGAGCGATGGGAGGCTACAGGCTCTGGGGGGATGCAAATGGACTGGACAGTGTGTGTGTGCATTGTGGGGAGGCAGTGGTAGTAATGGGGGGTTGTCTTCAGACTGCCCTCCCTGGGCAATTACATGCCAGCAGCTTCATTCACTACCAGCTGGCATGCAGGCTTTAGACCACCAAGAAGCCTCCCCATATGGCCCCAGCTTGGCCACTGAAAATTCCCAGCCACATTCTCTGGCAGATATGCTGGCACTAGGCCAAGGAAGTTAGCCTGGGGTAGCTGTTCTCTCCCCTAGCACGTGAACACACACACACACACACACACACACACACACACACACACACACACAACACACACACACACACACACACACACACACACACACACACACACACACACCAGTGGGGGGTGGGATGGAGAGTTCCTTTAGAGGCTCACGATTCCCAAAACACCACTCTTGTGTAGGGTTCCTGCCTTACCCATAATCACTTGCCCTTCCCATTTCCCATGTTCCTCTGCAAATCCACCCACCCAAAATACCACCGTAGGAAAGAAATATTCCTCTTCTTTTTTTTTTTTTTTTTTGAGACAGAGTCTTGCTCTGTCACCCAGGCTGGAGTGCAGTGGCACGATCTCGGCTCACTGCAAGCTCCGCCTCCCAGGTTCACGCCATTCTCCTGCCTCAGCCTCTCCGAGTAGCTGGGACTACAGGCGCCCGCCACCACGCCCGGCTAATTTTTTTGTATTTTTAGTAGAGACGGGGTTTCACCGTGGTCTCGATCTCCTGACCTCGTGATCCGCCCGCTTCTGCCTCCCAAAGTGCTGGGATTACAAGCGTGAGCCACCGCGCCCGGCCAGAAATATTCCTCTTCTATATTACCTCATCAACTCCTGGCCCAGGGCTCTTTTCTAGGGCTCTACCTGTGAACCCACACATGCACACACATGCAAACACACACACATGCAAACACACACACACACGCACACACACACACTTCTTCCCATCAGATGCTGTAACCTTATCAGAACAAACTTAGCCCCTAACTCTACAAATTCAACTCACCCCATCCTCCCTGCTTCCTGCTACTACTCTCTCTTCTTTCTGCCAACCCTCCTTCAAAACCTCTGTTTCTTTTTCTTAACCTTTCTAAAGTCTGGAATGTACATATTGTTGGTAAAACTCTGAGAAAGAAGTAGTTTCCTGAGGTGGTAGAAGGGAGGGGCTCTAAACCCAGCCCTGACTCTTTCTCCAGCCCAAGGTGGAAATTTATAAGTCAACAGAATGAATGGACCCTGGCTGAGGCTCCTCCAATTGCAGGGCATCTATTCAGTGTTTTAGGTGCTGTACAGGCACTTACAGTTGACAAATTAGGAAACGGACATAGTTGCAATGAGTTGCATACCCACTCCAGCAAAAGGACAAAGAGTTGTCTTGGTAATTTTCAGAGAGTGGAGCAGGCAATGAGGAGACTAGTAGGAGGCAAACCCCTTACAGAACTGCCTATGGGGGTAGCCAGGAGAGAAGCTGGATGTGGACAGGGGCAGGGCCAGTTTCTAGGCTGCCTGTCTGACCCTCAGTAAAGAAGAGAAGGTGGGGAGAGGGCTGCAGAAGAGCTGGGAGGTGTGACTTCTGCTGGGCCTTCTCTGCCCACTCTCCGCTCCACTCTGCCCAGCCCGGGGCCCTAGGGACACTCGAGAATGGGAAGGAAAAGGGAAGGAACTTAGGTTATGGTTGGGAGATATTTATTCTCTGCTACCCCCAGTTGGGAGAACTCAGCCCTCTTGGCTTAGATCTGAGTTTGGTTTAAAAGGAGAGTATCATCAAGATAAAGAGAAGTACAAAAAGGAAAGAGCAGAGAGAAACAAGAAAAAGTGGAGAGTGAAAATTAGAGAGCCCAGACAAGGTGAGGTGTAGGAGAGACAGCAGATTCCTGGAAAGTAGAGTGGCCCGGCTATTTGTCCAGCCTCCAAACCCACATGACAGGGCCTGTGAAGCAGCCTTACTCACGGGCTGAGCCGCGCCTCCGCTCAGGGAACCCTGAGCAAATACGCCCTGATCCCCACATAAAGGGCCAATTAACTGCGCCGTCTCCGGGAACAAATCCGCTAACAGGGTGACAAGCCCCTAGACGCTGGCAGGCCCTGTGTTTGCGGAGAGGCCAGCCCGGAGCAAATCAGGGGATTAGGACCGGGCAGGAGCCGCATGGTGGGAGGGTTTCTGGCCCCCTCCGCCCCAGAGCAGGGCCTGGTGCCAGGACGCGGGGTTTCTATCCCGGTTCAGCCGCTGATGTGATGGAACCCAGGTGACCGCGGTCAGCAGGGGGCGGAGCAAAGGGCCCCGGAGCCTCGAATCTCACTGGTCAGAGTAGATCAAGCACTCCAATTCCTCCTTAACAGATGGGAAGACTGAGATCCAAAGCGGTGACATCTTGCACTTGGCAAACGTAGAATTAGAACCCACTTCTGTTTTGGTCATTCCTGAAGGATAGATTTCGGGTGGGAAATACATCCCTTACTTTCTCTCTTAACTGAATACCATCCTGGAGCGAGGAAGGGGAGGGGGGCGTCAAATCTCTTAGTATCTTCTTGCTTTTGAAAGGATGTGTCTCTAGCCCGTCTCCCACCTACCCCAGTCCTCAGCCTCAGGGTCTGCTCGGATTTATGTCTTCCTTGGGGGCTCCAGGGCCCTAGTCAGGCACCGGCAGATGAGGTGCTGAAAAGGACAGCTTTCAGGGCGCTGGGTGGCGGTGGGGGGGGTCCATCCGGCCCCACTCCCACTCCCACCTACCCCCTCCCCCACACCTAGTGCTTCCAGCCTTTCTACGTCCCGCCCATAACTGCTAGGGTTGGAAGGCACCTAAACACTCATAGTTGGAGGCTCACAGCCAGGCGCCTAGACTGAGGAAGGAGGCTTGGAACAAGCCCCCCAACCCTTGACAACGTCTCGGGTTCCCTTGAACAAGCTCTGCCTGAACTATTTCAATTCTTGATTCTGCTTACTCCCGAGTCTGCGACTGTATAGCACCCACCCCTCTGATCTCGACCCCTCTGGGGTCATGAAGGTTGTCTCACGCCAGAGCCTGATGGCTGAGCCAGAACTCCGGCACTGACTCTTCAATCAGCAGGGCCTTACCTCCGGTTAGGAATGCCCCGTCTCTCTCTTTCCCTGACACCCCAAAGCCATCTCCTGTCTAGGAAAGTGAGTTTGTCGAGGTGGGGACTGGGGGGTCTTCAGGTCGAAAGAACTCCAGAAAAGTCAGAAGCAGACCGCGACTGGAAGTGGGAGGTGGGAGTGGGGGCACATGGTTTTCTTCTCACCCCCCAGTAAGGACGACTGTTAATCGATTTGAAGAGATTTGCACTAATTTTGCATCAATCCCACATGCCTTTACAAAAATAATATTGTCTTTGTTTTTGTCCTAGAATCCTTGGTTCCATTTCAGTCTCCTCAAAAACGTAAAACAATTTAATAAAAAAGGTCAAAGCAGGGTAATGTAAAAGGATTCAAACAAATGACAGTTGCCTAGGTTTCCCTGGCTTTCAGTCTCCTACAGGAACTCCTAGGTTAGGGCGTTTGGAGCAGGAATCCCGGGTCAGGGCGCACCGCTCCATACTGTGGCCTCCTGCCTGCAGACCAAAGGACCAGAGGGCAGAGAGGTGGACCTGCCTTGGAATTCTCTTCCTACTCCCAACTCTTGCTGCAAACCACCCCAGTCTCCTGCCCTTCCGTCGCCAAACCCCTAGACTTGGGAGGGAATGGAAACTAGAGCTTTGGCAGCAAGGAGCATTGGTTGCGCTTTGCCTCAGTTTCCAAAAGGTTCGGGAAAAGAGAGGACAGATTCCTATTCTAAAGTTGGGCAGAAGGGCAGAGTCCGACAGAGCCTCGTCCCTCATCTTGGGTGCTTTGAGAAAGAAGGGAAAATCTCTCGCTGCGTCCAGAACGGAACACTGGGCTTGGGGTGCGGGGCGGGGACTCCAACTCGCGCGCTACCCTACTCGTGTCTCCTGCCCGGATAGTGACTGTAGAGGTAGGGGTGGGAGGGTAGAGGGAGGCGGATTAATCCCTTAATTACGCCGTGATCGGCGTGGCACCTGCTTTCTGCCTGCCCAGCTCCCGGGGGACTCCGGCACTGGGGGGTGGAGAGAAGGACGAGGGAAGGAGGAGGGCAGGAAGAGGCACCGACCGTACCCAGGCGCACCGGCAGGAGAGCGGCACCGTGGCTGCCGCAGCGCGCAGAGGCTGTGGAGGGGCTTACGGCTCCCAGCCCACGGGTCTCAGACCCAGGGGCTGGGCTCCCAGCCCCCCGCCCCGATCCCAGCTGGGTCGAGCCATGCTGCGCTACCTGCTGAAAACGCTGCTGCAGATGAACTTGTTCGCGGACTCTCTGGCCGGAGACATCTCCAACTCCAGCGAGCTGCTCTTGGGCTTCAACTCCTCGCTGGCGGCGCTCAACCACACCCTGCTGCCTCCCGGCGATCCCTCTCTCAACGGTGAGACCCTGCCTCTTGGGGATATGGGATCCTGGGATGGGGATGAGGTGAGAGGGCGGCGTGGAAGGGAAGGAGAAGCGCTCCTGTCCCGAGGTCCAGGATTTAGTGGCGCCTCCCAGCGCCTCCCTGGGTTGTGGGGTCTAAGGGATAATTTGGAGCTTCGAGCGCCTGAGTGGGGGGCACCCGCGGGAGGTCGAGGGCTTGGGAGAAGATGGCTACTGAGTCTTTTACACCTCCTTCCCTTCCCCTACAACGCCCACCCCAGGTGAGAAGAACCGTTGCTGGTAACGGGCAGGGAAGTCCGAGCTAAGAAAGGCCTGGGCCCAGCCCAGCGAGGGCAGAGGAGGGGGCACGGTCTCCCGCCGGCCTAGGCCAAGGCGGGTCACTCGGTGACCCACCCAGGCAGCTGGTCTTCGGAACCCCGAAGTTTCCCAAGAACTCACTTAGGACCAGAGGAAGCCAAAATGCTGGACGTGTTTGCTACGGAGGGGACAGGGGCTGCGATCATTTTAAGGAAACTTAGAAGTTAGTTTTTCAGCGGCGGGACTCTCAGCCGGCCCACCCCGGCAGAGCTGTGGCGGGCGGGCGGAGCTGGCGGCGAGGTCGTTACCGCTAATTACGGTGATTAATAAATGACTGGGACAGCGCGCTCTCCCCTAGCGCCGCGGGGAAGCTGCGGGAGCCGGCCGGCGCCAGCCTGCGGAGAGGCCGGAGCGCGCCCCCTGCCTGACGCATCGGGACCCCCCCCTTTACCGGGCGCTTTCGCGTGTGGTTCCCTCCAGGTGCACGCGGTCCCCATCCCTCTGCCTCGACCCACTCGAGTCTAGTGACGAGTACTGTGCTGGGGACTTGAAGGTGGAGAGAAAGGAGACCCAGGCAATATGTGTGTGTTTATGTGTGGGGCACATCAGGTGCTGAGGGAGGAGCCCCAGAGCCTCATTAGCATGGCCATTAGCTATTCATTAGGCTGCAGTCGAAGCATCTCCTGAGACCGGGAAGGATAGAGGGGGAAATTCCAGGGAAAGGGCGCCTGCAGCTGTGTCTACAGGAATTAGGGGGAAAAGGCCGACCAGAAGGGTGTGGTCCGTATAGAAGGAGTGGGGAGAAAGATGATGGGGGAGGAGCCCGATTCTCCAACCTCTTTACCCTCCTAGATTCCCAGGAGGTTAAGCACAGATCCCTTCTCGCTGGCACCCCGCAGAGTCCCGCTTCTGCTCACCTAGCGCGTTTACAGAGTGTTTTCACCATACTTTGTCTCATCTAAGCTCGAAACTTAGTGAGGTATGTAAGGAAGGTGTTGACAGACACATTTTGCCGCTGAGAAAATGCTTTATAGAGTGAATGGTGCCCTAATCGTCACAAAAGCAGCATGAAGCAAAACCTAGCGATAAGAGATCAGTCCGTTTCCATTACACCTGAGGGCTATACCAAGGGGAAAAAAGAATATTGGGGCCTGGTAGAATTTGATTCAGGTAGAGACTGTAGGAGCCAAGATAAGGTGCATATGCTGGGAACACAAGCCCTTAAATAATGGCAGAGTAGTGACGTTTATCTCCCAAGGGCTTTACATACATTATGGTCTTAGAGCAACCCTATCACTGCTCCCATATCACAAATAAAGAAACTGAGACTGAGAGAAGTTAAATAATTTGCCCAAGTTCTTACAGCTAGGAAGCGTCAAAGTCTGAGATTCCAGCCCTGGTTGGTTCAACAGCAACACTTGAGCTCTCAATCACTCCAGTGTTGCTCACCACGGGGTGTTCCAAAATTGGGAATGGGAGGAGATGGAGGAGAAGAGACGGGTGAAAAGCAGAGATTTCCATTTGGAAGGGAGGAGATGGAGAAAATTACTGTCCCAAGTGGGACAGAAATCGATCTTCTTGACTCCAGGCAATTAAAATAAACCCAGGACAGCGCCAGCACGGGTCAGCCTGTCCAGCTTTGTCTACAACAGAACTTCTAAGAGGAGGGGCGGGAAATGAAACCCAATCTCACACGCGGGCTGGAAGCGGGAGGTTCCTGCAGATTTTGGAACAGGGTAGGAGGGGCGGGGGCAGGGGGAGGGGGCAGGGGGCAGAACAGATGCTTGAAGTGGTCCCTGGTTATTTTACACCAGATTATTCAAGGCTGCAGTGGCACCTACTGGCCGCCACGGGTTACAAATCCACTTTTGTTGGCTGGACTAGGGGCTGAGAGTGCCGGAGTATTAACAGGATCGGGAATCCAAACCGTGCTGCAGAAGGCGAAACAGGCCAAATTCTGCAGGCCAAGTGACAGGTAGGACAGAATATGTGGATGAACTGATCGGAGTGAACAGGGAAGTAGAGGAATATCAATCAGTAGAATACTCTATTGGAAACTATGCACCCCTCAGGAAAAAGAGCCTTACTAACATTTCTACTGCTATTTGCGTTCAATTCACGTGACTTCACAGGACCCTTGAAATGAAGCGTGATTATCCGGGGTGTCAGTAAGAAGGACTCTGTGCCGACTCATAGAATCTAGGTTGACAACCCCTTCTAGTCCCGGCCCTATCACTCCCGTCTTGCCTTTCATAAGGGATCCCAAGCCAGTCCACATTCCCAATTTCACTGGGCCGGGACCTTGCAGAGGTCAATAACCAATTGTTGGCTCCAGTGCACGGTTTATGGTCTTTCCCTGAGCAAGGACGACCCGTGAACCAGTGCAGGTGGGAGATGGAAACCACTGGCCAGGAGGCGAGGGAGCGGTCTACTCGCCAAGTGGTGGTTTAGCCACTCCCGCTTAAACTTGGCGGGAGAGGAGATGGCGGTCTCTAGGTGGTCCAGAAAGCCGGCCTAGAAGTTTGTGTCCCCATTCTTCTACTAACCGGCCTGTCTGGCCTGTCTGTAGCCATCTTCTTTTGAGACGAGGAACGCGGAACCTCTGCCAATAAGGAGATATTGGATTCTGCAGAGGGAGAGGGTAGGCAGGTGGGGACTGAGCTCCAGCAGAGAAGTATAGGAGATGGGACGACCAGAGGATTCTCTTTCCCTCTGGAGCCTCAATCTCTCCCCACAATTTCCCTGTCTGAAAGCTCTGCGCCACCCCCTGTCCCCAGGGTCAAGGGTAGGACCGGAGGACGCTATGCCCCGCATCGTGGAGCAGCCGCCAGATCTGCTGGTCTCCCGAGGCGAGCCCGCCACGCTGCCCTGCCGCGCTGAGGGCCGACCCCGACCCAACATTGAATGGTACAAGAACGGGGCTCGTGTGGCCACTGTGCGAGAGGATCCGCGTGCGCACCGCCTGTTGCTGCCCAGCGGCGCCCTCTTCTTCCCGCGTATCGTGCACGGGCGCCGCGCGCGGCCGGACGAAGGTGTCTACACTTGCGTGGCTCGCAACTACCTGGGGGCAGCAGCGAGCAGAAACGCCTCTCTGGAAGTGGCAGGTGAGCATCAGCTGGTTGCTTCCAGAGCCTGGGGTAGGCGGGAGGGCACTGGGCAATCAGACCCAGAACCAGCCCCAAAGGACCTCAGCCCACTCAGCATCCTCCTTTGGGACCGCGACCTTTGATCTCTAATGGCCACATCACGGCCAGAGAAGGAAGTGGATGTGACTCCAGGCTGATATTTTCTCACCTGGGAACGAATTCCAGTCTGCAGCGATCAGCCCCTTCCCGAGACAACACTTTCCTTGTGTCCTCAGCCAGTTATGTCACTCTACACCCTGCTTATTCTCTCCCCCCGCCCAGTCCTCCGCGATGATTTCCGGCAGTCTCCTGGAAACGTGGTGGTGGCAGTGGGGGAGCCAGCAGTACTGGAATGCGTGCCCCCCCGCGGCCACCCGGAGCCTTCCGTGTCCTGGAGGAAGGACGGTGCAAGACTCAAGGAAGAGGAAGGAAGGATCACGGTGAGGGCGGGATTATGACTGAGGACCCCACCAGGGGAGGGGACATGGGGTAAGGAGGTGACAAGGCTGGAGATTGAGATCAGGGCATTAGCTAACCAGAGACTAAGAGTCAGCTATACAGTGACGGATAAGGAAGATGGAATTGGTATAAAAAAGGGGCGGGGCATGATGCCCCAGGAACTTCTTATTTGATATGTGGGTCAACTTCCTTGGTCTCCTTTATCAGCTTGCTGTGAGGATCAAATAAACTTTATACATGTGTATATACACATATATACACCATATATATAAATTATATATAATATATATAAATTTTATATTATATATATATTATATATATAAATAAATTTATATATATATGCTGTGATAGCTGAAATGGACCAAAGTTACCATTATAACGCTGCAGATCCGTGGAGGGAAGCTGATGATGTCACATACACTCAAGAGCGATGCAGGCATGTATGTGTGCGTGGCCTCCAACATGGCGGGAGAACGGGAGAGTGCGGCAGCTGAAGTCATGGTACTGGGTAGGCACAAGGAATTTTGAAATTATGGGAACAGGTAGCCTGTAGAGTAAGTAGCCGTGCAGACACCCTGACTGTTCACTCACTATCACTCCATAGAGCGTCCCTCATTCCTGCGCAGACCAGTGAATCAGGTGGTCCTGGCTGATGCCCCTGTGAATTTCCTATGTGAGGTGAAGGGGGATCCCCCACCTCGTCTGCGCTGGCGCAAGGAGGATGGGGAACTGCCCACAGGCAGGTGAGAGGCCCCCTTCTGCCTGTAGGAAGACCCAATCTGATCAAGAGACTATTCTGCCCTAGAAAACTGGAAGACAGGCACATTCTCACTTGAGAGCACAAAGTCTGTTCCCTAGAGCCTGTGGCCCCAGTCCTATCCAGTCCCCACCTCCACTGATGGGTCCCATAGGTAACCAGCTTCTGTCCCTGCTGGGTCCTGCCTGTCTTTATGTACCTTGACCCTGGTGTCTGTCCTGGGGGAGAGAAAGGGTCTGTAGCTGTGGCCAACCCAGCCTGGGGTGGGGAGTGGAGCAGGTATGAGATCCGGAGTGACCACAGCCTTTGGATTGGGCATGTGAGTGCCGAAGATGAGGGAACGTACACCTGTGTGGCGGAGAACAGTGTGGGCCGCGCTGAAGCATCTGGCTCCCTCAGTGTTCATGGTGAGGGCTGTACTTGGGACTGCCTGCAGCAGGAATGGTAGGAGGGGAGAAGGAGGATGGTTGGCAGGAGACTGAGGGAGAAAGGGCAGAGCAGGGCATGTGGATGGGACACCTGAGACTTCTACAAGGAGTGGGAGGAGGAGAATGCTAAACAGGCCGGGAGGAAGAGATGGATTATCTGCTCCTATACACTTGAGCTAAGCTGGAGCTTCTCTCTCCTGTTCCCGCAGTCTCCTTTCTTAGTGCCTCTGACTCCCTGTTCCTTTTTCTCACCCTCCCTTCCCAGTCCCACCCCAGTTGGTGACCCAGCCCCAGGACCAGATGGCAGCTCCTGGAGAGAGTGTGGTTTTCCAGTGTGAGACCAAAGGAAACCCCCCACCTGCCATCTTCTGGCAGAAGGAGGGGAGTCAGGTGGGTGGCCATCTCCAAGGAGCTTCCCATCAGCCTTCCTCTGCAGCTCAGCCTCCCTCCCTCTACATTCTGCAAACTTCTCTCTGGGGCTTCTGTTTTATCTTTGGGAGCCCCCAGAAACCCTTGCAGGTTATTTGAGAGGATTAAGTAAGATAATGAATATAAAAGGCCTGGAACACATTGGGACACTTTTTAATAAATTATAATAATACATTTAGATGGTGGAGAACAGTCCTGGATGGTAGTTTCTTAGAGAATCTTTCTGTTTTGGGCAAGGCTATCCTGAGGATGTAACAAATTCAGTTTATCTCTCCTCCTTTAGACCCCTTGGGCTTTGGCTTTGGACATAACACACTGCTCTGGAAACAGTATTGAACCAAAGCTGCTCAGGGTAGAAAAGTACTCGCTTTTCTATTCTATTTATAAGCGCCACAAGGGACTTTCACAAGGGAGAGCTCGCAGTCATCCCTTTTGAACCTTGCAAACAAATCTCAAAATCCAGAAGCAGAATGAACATTAACTGAAGTTACAACATAAAAAACTCTCTCTAAAGGAAAGGTAGGAATTTTGCTACTGGAAACAGGGTCAGTAAGATAAAATAAGTATGATGAGCTCCACTCTGCTGGAAAACAAGGCAACCTGCTACCTCATTCCAAATCGACAGCCACAATTTTCTAACATCTTTTCTAGCACCTGGGACTGCTGAATTCTAATTAGATTCTTACATGAATAAAAAGGGTGATGGTTAGTAGGGGTGAAGCAGGTGTTAGCCAGGGTCTCAGCATGGTGCCCTTTGTCCTGAGACCCAAACCTGCTTCCCTATTTAACCTAATGGATTATCTTCCATGGATCTATGTAATGACAACTGTTAAAGCTGGAAGAAGAGGAATGCATTTACCACAACACGTTAGAAGACTTTCATATGATTCCTTCATGTGATCTTGATAACTATCCTCTAGGAGTCAAATTTGGGAAATTGGGGCTCAGGCAGGTTAAACAGCTTGTTCAGGGTTTCCCAACTAGTAAGTCATGGAGCTGGGAAGTAGACTATGAAATTGTCTAATAAAATTCCATGATTTTTTTGTGAATAAATTTAACTACTTTGCCCAAGGTCACATCACTGCTGGAGACAGAAAATGAACTAGAATCACAGGAATTCTCTGAATTTTGAGATTGACAGGAATGAAGACCTCTCCCTGCCCAGCCGCCTGCTCATTCCCTACCTTGGTTCCTTGCTGTGTCCCCAGGTCCTGCTTTTCCCCAGTCAGTCACTTCAGCCGACGGGGCGCTTCTCAGTGTCTCCAAGAGGCCAACTCAACATCACTGCGGTGCAGCGTGGGGATGCTGGGTACTACGTGTGCCAGGCTGTCAGTGTGGCTGGCAGCATCCTGGCCAAGGCCCTGCTGGAGATAAAAGGAGGTACGTGCCCATGGAGATAGGGCTGGATCCATGGCTTGGGAGGAAATAATGGCCTAAAGTGATGTGTTTCTCTTGGAGTCTATATACTATGTCTGCAAGAGGAGAGGTGTGTTCCTGAGGCATGACCTTGAAGTTTGGAAACCAGCAGCAGAGGCCACTAATAATGGCTGGTCCTGGGCAGAGACTTCAGATGATTATCAAAGCCCCCTCTGATCACCAGAAGTTTCAGGGGCTGGGGGAGGGAGGGCGAAGGACCAGAGAATGAGGACAAGGGGCTGGCCGCGGGGCCATAAGCTCCTCCGCTGAGGTGCACACTTTCTTCCTCTCTCAGCCTCTTTGGATGGGCTGCCTCCTGTAATCCTCCAGGGACCAGCCAATCAGACGCTGGTGCTTGGCTCCTCTGTGTGGCTGCCATGCAGAGTGACTGGGAACCCTCAACCCAGTGTCCGATGGAAGAAGGATGGGCAGTGGCTGCAGGGGGATGACCTCCAGTTCAAGACAATGGCCAACGGTACCCTGTACATCACCAACGTGCAGGTGAGTGTCACCCCTGGGGCCCTAGCAGCTGAGAATGGCTATCTGCTCCACGTTCCTTACACAAGTAAGTACTCACTGGGCCTGTAGCCCCATCTTTACCCCTCTGTTCTCTCAGAGCACCCATTGTCCAACATCTTCCCATCCTTCTGCTACCAGCCTCCACTCCCTCACTGGATCTTGCTCCACTCTCAGTTTGCCAATGCTCTGCCCTCTCTTACAGGAGATGGACATGGGCTTCTACAGCTGCGTTGCCAAGAGTTCCATAGGGGAAGCCATGTGGAGTGGCTGGCTTAAGATGAGGGGTGAGTTTTTTCTTTCTTCCCTTATTTTGATAATACCTTCCTCCAAACCTGCTTCAACAGGTAGTCAATACCTCCTCAAACTCTGGGATTAACTTTATGTCACAAATGCCATGGTTACAGCGGTGAGGATGAGGAGGACAGTAGTGGTGCCCGTGGGAGGCAGATGTGAGTAGGGGTTCATACGCTAAAGCCCACTCTGACCATCACCACTGCTCTGAGCTCCATAGCTCCCCTGGGAAGGAGACAGGTTACACTAGGATTATCCTTTCCCTATCTTTCTACTTAAAGATTATCTCCCACTGCAGAAGACTGGGGAGTATCACCAGACCCCCCTACGGAGCCCAGTACCCCTCCGGGGGCTCCCTCTCAGCCAGTGGCCACTGAGATCACCAAGAACAGCATTACCCTGACCTGGAAGCCCAACCCACAGACTGGGGCTGCAGTCACGTCTTATGTGATAGAGGCCTTCAGGTATGGAGAAAGTTTTCAATGCAAACCTGGAGAGTTAAATGGAGGGGATCCTATGCCCTTAGGGTCTTTGCTATTGTGAGGCAGGATTCTCCAGTACTCTCTCCCAAGGGGAAGACATAATGGTGGTTCATAGAGAGTGGATGAGATGGAGTAGGCAGGTTGGGAGTTCCTGGCTTAGAAAACCCTATCATCTCCTTCTTCTTGTAGCCCAGCAGCCGGCAACACATGGCGTACTGTGGCAGATGGCGTGCAGCTGGAGACACACACAGTCGGTGGTCTGCAGGCCAATACCATCTACCTGTTTCTGGTTCGAGCAGTGGGAGTCTGGGGCCTCAGTGAACCCAGCCCTGTCTCTGAGCCTGTCCGTACACAGGGTAAGTTCAGAGTCCCTGGGCTCATGAGCATGAAATGTAACATCGTAGAGCACCCTCCTCCCCCCAGACCATGACACCATGGCAGTTCATAAAGTTCTTTCCTGCTATGCCAGGTCTATACTGGTGGCCCGGCCTGGAATAGGAGATCACGTTTGCCTCTCATAGATGAGACAAGGGAGGAGGAAGGCAGGGAGAGGGGAGGAGGGAAGAAGGAAAGAGAAAGAGGTAATCGTTCATTTTGGCAGCTTCTGACTTCTGAGCCTTTTACCCATAGATAATATAGATTATTAAGACTAGAAGGGACCATGGAGGGGCCATCTTCATCTTAGAGATGAGGAACTGAGGCCTTTAAAGGATGCATGTGTAGTCATGCTAGCTGGACACCGAGGCCCACATCTGGAAGCTATTTACCTGACCAGTCCCCTCCTGACCATGGGGTGTGCTCTGGAGTACTAAGTGGAGCAGGGCAGAGGTAGGACACGAGCACGCTCTCAGCTCTATCTCCCTGTCCCTGGTGGCCTCTGCTGAGTGGGTTCTTTGGTCAACAGATAGCAGCCCCTCTAGGCCAGTGGAGGACCCATGGAGAGGCCAGCAGGGACTGGCGGAAGTGGCTGTGCGCCTGCAGGAGCCCATAGTCCTGGGACCCCAGACCCTGCAGGTGTCCTGGACTGTGAGTGTGGTATGGGGAGGAGATTCAGGGTGGGGATGATTATGAGGCACATGAGGGCCTCCAGGAGTGAGTATGGGAGAGTGGGAGGTGAGTGGCTAGGGAAGGCGGCATGAGTGGAGGAGGGGCTGGGCCTGGAGGGCCTGTATGGCCCCAGCCTCCCCCTCTGGTGTGCCTTGTCCTGTCTTCCACAGGTGGATGGCCCAGTCCAGCTGGTGCGAGGTTTTCGGGTGTCTTGGAGGGTAGCAGGCCCTGAGGGAGGAAGCTGGACAATGTTGGACCTACAGTCCCCAAGCCAGCAAAGTACTGTGCTAAGAGGACTCCCTCCAGGGACCCAAATCCAGATCAAGGTGCAAGCCCAAGGCCAGGAGGGGCTGGGGGCTGAAAGCCTCTCTGTGACCAGGAGCATTCCTGAGGACGGTAAGGAGGGCCACTGAACGATGGATGGATAAGAGGGAAGAAGGGGTGGGGGTGGAGGTGGAGGGGGGTTGAAAATTTGCAGGAGGAGAGCAGGGTGAGTGGGTGGGAAGGAGGAATGGCTCTCAGTTCCCTAAGATGTTAGAACAGGGAGGGGGAATGTTGGGGCAGGAGGGGCAGCTTGCAATGACTGTCTGTGTCCTTCTTACCATGCTCCACCCTGGCCCAGCCCCCAGTGGCCCCCCCCAGGGAGTGGCGGTGGCCTTGGGGGGTGATGGCAACAACAGTATCACTGTGTCCTGGGAACCTCCACTCCCCTCCCAGCAAAATGGGGTCATCACGGAATACCAGGTAGAGGGATTGTGAAGGGACTGGATGGGAGGGCCGGGCCGAGAGGGAGAGGGAGGACCTAGTGGCCAGAATTAGGGTGGAGGAAATCTACTATAGGTTTGGCTTTACGGTTGGGGATGAGTTTAGAGGAGAAGAGAGGTTTCCAAGTGTTGTTTCCAGGTTGAATTACATCTGTCTAAGGCTTCTCTACCATTTGGAGCCTTAAGTTTCCAGGTGAGGCTAAGAATCCCATTTCTGACTCTAAATCCGGGACTCGGCCTCCCTAGATCTGGTGCCTGGGCAATGAGAGCCGCTTTCACCTCAATCGGTCTGCAGCAGGCTGGGCACGCTCCGCAATGCTCCGAGGACTGGTGCCCGGTCTCCTCTATCGAACTCTGGTGGCGGCGGCCACCAGCGCAGGCGTGGGCGTGCCCAGTGCCCCACTGCTGGTGCAGCTGCGTGAGTCCACCCAAGGGCAGTGCTGGGGATCTTGGCGGGGTCGGGGCAAGCCCCCCGCTGGGGTAGCTGTGCCTGCCGGGTCGGGAATGACCCTTTCCCAGTTCCAGGGTTTCGGGCCCCTCCTCCCCTCACCTCTCTGACCCCTCACAGCGTCCCCGCCGGACCTGGAGCCCGGGCTGGAGGCGGGCGCGGGGCTGGCGGAGCGGCTTGCGCGGGTGCTGCGGGAGCCCGCCTTCCTCGCGGGCAGCGGCGCCGCCTGCGGGGCGCTGCTGCTCGGACTCTGCGTCGCCCTCTACCGACGCCGGAAACAGCGCAAAGAGCTCAGCCACTACACGGGTGAGCGCCCGGCCTCGGAGCGGACGGAGCCGGGAGGGAGCCAGGCGGGCCATGGGGAGGGGCAGGGGCTTAGCCGCTGGCGAGTGAGGACCGGGTTGAGAGGAAGGCGTCGCACCTGGAGTTCAGCCTCTTGGGTAGGGGCGGGATACGCAGGGCGGCTCGAGGAGCTGCCAGGACTGGGGAGGGCTGCGGGCCAAGAAGGGGCGGGATCTGGATCTGGGGAGGAGGGATGACGTTTGCGCCTAAGACGCCGCGAGGACGCCAGGCTTTGCGACCATCTCCATAAAGAAGGGGCAAGTTCGAGGACGGAAAGCCCACTCCAAGGGCGGGGGGCGGGGCCTGGCAAGAGGGGGTGTGGCCAGGATCCCAGGCAGTAAATTGTGAGGCGGGGTCTGGATGGAAAGGCTGGGCCCGCTGAAAGAAGGCGACCCGAGTTCTGCTACTTCCTAGTAAGGGACGTCTCTGGAGAGATTCTGAGGTGTCTGAGGTCAGTGGTTTTCAGTCTTGGTTGGCTATATATAGGAATCGCTTGGGGAGCTTGAGAAACATACCGATACCTGAGTCCCACCCCCGAGAAATTCTGATGAAATGGGTCCAGGGTGCAGCCTGAGTGGTGGAACTGGGACTGGGGCCAAGGAGTGGACAAGTATAGGGGTATTTCTGACCCTTCTCCTTATTTCACCTCTTCTTTCTCCCACGGGTTCCTTTCTGGAAGCCTCTTTTGCCTACACACCGGCAGGTAAGCCATCTCTGCCCAGTGGGGTTCAGACCCCCCAGGACTGGCCCTTCTCTCACTCATTCGCCCCCTCATTTTCCCCAGTGTCCTTCCCGCACTCAGAGGGCCTCTCTGGAGCCAGTTCCAGGTAATTCTCTTAGCCCATTTCCTCAGGATGACCTCCACCGAGAGGCCACTCTTCTTCCGCCCCGCTGCCGCCCCCGGTGGAGGGAGTATGGCCACCTCCCACCCCAACACCACCGCCACTGTCCCGCAACTCCCGAATATCGCCACCTCCCACCCCAACACCACTGCCACTGTCCCGCAACTCCCGAATATCGCCACCTCCCTTTCCTTTGCTGGCCTCTTCAGGCTTTCCGTCCCCAACGCTCACCTGCTCTCCCTCAGGCCGCCCATGGGCCTTGGCCCAGCCCCCTACCCATGGCTGGCAGATTCGTGGCCCCACCCATCTCGAAGCCCCTCGGCCCAGGAACCCAGGGAAAGCTGCTGCCCCAGCAATCCTGACCCGGACGACAGATATTACAATGGTGAGGAGTTCTCATTCCCTCACCTGGCTTCAGCGCACTTCTCTCGACCTACTGGGGCAAACTGAAGGGCGCCCGGGAGCCCGGTCTCTCTGAGGTTGGTCAGTCCCTGGGGAGGATGTGAGCTGGGGAAGCCTCTCTGACCTACCTCCACCCTGGTTTAGGATGTAAGGCTTGTGTGGGGGAAGAAGTTGATCCCGTGGGATTTCCCTTTGTCTTCCATTCTGTTGTCCTCTATTTTTCTGTCTCTGCTCCCGGGCCTCCCTCTCTCTTCTCTGCAGAAGCAGGAATCTCCCTGTATCTGGCTCAGACGGCCCGGGGCACGGCCGCCCCTGGCGAGGGTCCTGTCTATAGCACCATTGACCCAGCGGGGGAGGAGCTGCAGACCTTCCACGGGGGCTTCCCCCAACATCCCTCAGGAGATCTGGGTCCCTGGAGTCAGTACGCTCCTCCAGAGTGGAGCCAGGGGGACAGTGGTATGACTCCAACTCCTGAAACCCCGTTTAGCCCTGACCAGGGTATCCCCAAAGAGGATCCTCCTCCCTGACCCTCTGGCACCTAGCGTGGCACTTCCTTCTGACCTGTCTCATCTCTGGCTCTTTCCTGCCTGTTCTCCGGGTGTCCCCATCCTATTCTCCTCAGGAGCCAAGGGAGGCAAAGTGAAGCTTCTGGGGAAAGCTGTGCAGATGCCCTCTCTGAACTGGCCAGAAGCCCTGCCCCCACCTCCTCCTTCTTGTGAACTGAGCTGCCTAGAGGGGCCCAAGGAGGAGCTGGAGGGCAGGTAGGGATGCTCCCTGCTTCCAGGCCCACACACCTGCGGCCAGACCATGGGCTACTGGGGAGGAAGGGGAGGGGGCAGCAGGAAGGCCAACGGGAAGGTATGGAAGCAACTGAGCCCTTTCCTTCTCTCCTGCCTCTTTGACCCCAGCTCAGAGCCAGAGGAGTGGTGCCTGCCAATGCCTGAGAGAGGTCACCTGACAGAGCCCAGCTCCAGTGGGGGGTGCCTTGTCACTCCATCCCGAAGGGAAACCCCCTCTCCCACGCCTTCCTATGGACAGCAGTCCACAGCCACTCTTACGCCCTCACCTCCTGACCCTCCCCAGCCCCCAATTGACATGCCCCATCTCCATCAGATGCCCAGGTAGGGAGGTATATAGTACCTTACTCATTGCAAGCCCTCTATACATATCTACTCAGTAGATGACTGGGTGGGTGGATGGATGGATGGATGGATGGATGGATGGATGGATGGATCTGGGGTACAGAGGTCTCAGGGCTGTGTCAGGGTGGAAGTGTAATTTGGGCAGGAATATGGAGGCTGACAAGATCTCTCATGCCCATCAGACTGGCTCTCGCTGGAGTGGTCAGCATGCTTCCTGAGACATTTCAGATATGGCTCTCTTCATGCTTCTGTAGCTTGGGAGGACTTATGGGCGGACGGGTTGTGTCTTGCTTATCTGTTAGGCTGCGTGTCTAGCACAGTGCCGGGCACATAGTAGGCATTCAGTTTTTGTGGAGGGAACAGATGCTGAGGCTTCCTGTCATTGCAGGAGGGTGCCCCTTGGGCCGAGTTCCCCTCTCAGTGTATCCCAGCCCATGCTGGGCATCCGTGAAGTGAGGCCTGCTGCCTTGGGTGCTGGCCCTACAGCCTCACCCCACCTCAGCCCCAGTCCTGCCCCTAGCACAGCCAGCAGTGCCCCAGGTAAGTCGCTACAACCTCCTTTTGCCCCCTGGCTCCCTCCAGTGCTTGTTTCCCCTTCACCCTTAGGCCTCTTTCCTGATCTTTGCCCTTACCTGTTCCTCTTCCCATCTCCTAACGCTACAGGAAGAACCTGGCAGGGGAATGGGGAGATGACTCCCCCACTTCAAGGACCCCCTGCTCGATTCCGGAAGAAACCCAAGGCTCTTCCCTACAGGAGGGAGAACAGTCCTGGGGGTGAGGGGGGATGCACCTGGGAGATGGTGACAGTAGTGGTGGGGGGACAGGCAGGAAACCAAGGGTGCACTCTGGGGGCTGGAGGAGGGAAGAGGTGAACCCCAATCTTGGGCTGTTCATTGGCAGCCTCCTGGTGCCAGGGAATGCAGGTGAGAGAAAGATTAGTGACAGGAGTGGCAGGAGGCTCCGCTGAAAACAGCTCCCTCCCCAGACTTGCCCCCACCCCCCTTGCCACCGCCGGAGGAAGAGGTGAGCTGGACCCTAGAGCTGAGGGCAGCAGGCAGCATGTCCTCCCTGGAGCGCGAGCGCAGCGGGGAGAGGAAAGCGGTACAGGCTGTGCCTCTGGCAGCCCAGCGGGGGCTCCACCCGGATGGTAAGCAGGGCCAGGGCAGGCAAGAGGGCTGCTGCCACAGGAGACTGCGGGCTTTGGGACTGGGGGCTGATAGTAGATCAGCTCAGCCCTCCCTTTAGGTAGGTTCATGCATTTGATCCACATCAAACTCCCCTGTCTCTGTAGCTCTCTCTGAGCACAATCCCCTGAAGTCCCAAGTTGTGTTCATTCCCAGGATGGAAGCCCAGTTGAGAGGACTGGGCTCTAGGTGCTCTGTCCCCGCTCCCCACAAGGCTCCCCCGATTGGGAGCTCCCCCAGAGCGTTCTGAGCACCCGTGATGTCAAGGCCATGTGCCAGTCATTCTGCTGCTCCTCAGCCCCAGGCTGGCTGAGCCCTGTGCCTGCCCTTCATCTTCTTCCAGAGCTGAGCTTGTGGTCAGGGTGGCAGGGTGGGTGACAGGGAAGTTCTGCTTCCGGCCTGCACCTGGCTGCCCTTCCCTCTTGTGCTGCAGAAGAGGCCTGGCTCCCGTACAGCAGACCAAGCTTCCTGTCCCGGGGCCAGGGCACCAGCACGTGTTCCACAGCTGGCAGCAACTCTTCTAGGGGCTCCAGCAGCTCTAGGGGCTCCCGGGGCCCTGGCCGGAGCCGGAGTCGGAGCCGGAGCCAGAGCCAAAGGCCAGGACAGAAACGCCGAGAGGTAGGGGCTATAGATTGCAAAAAAATGAGGGCAGAGGACTAGGGAAGGGTGGGCCAAGGGGTCATGGAAAACAGGAAGGTGGCCAAGGGCTTGTGGAGGAGTGTCAAAAGGAGGGGATCAAGAGAGTGAGGGGGAGGGAGGAATCCTGTAGAAGTGACAAGGGGACTGAGCATGGTGGCTCATGCCTGTAATCCCAGCACTTTGCGAGACCGAGGTGGGCGGATCCCTTGAGCTCAGGAGTTTGAGACTAGCCTGGGCAATATGGTGAAATCCCATCTCTACAAAAAATACAAAATTAGCTGGGCGTGGTGGTGTGCTCCTGTAGTCCCAGCTACTCAGGAGGCTTGAGGTGGGAGGACAGCTTGAGCCTGGGAGGTCAAGGCTGCAGTGAGCCATGATCACACCACTGCTCTCCAGTCTGGGTGACAGAGTGAGATTCTGTCTCAAACAAACAAACAAAACAAAACAAAACAAAAGAAATGACAAGGGGTGAGGACAAGAAGACACATAATAGAGGAGCCTGGGCTCACCGTAGGAGAACTGGGTTAGGAGAGAGAAAGCCTGAGCCCTTCCTGGACTTGTTTGCCCTGGGCCAGGGTTTTACAAAACATCATCTCTCTCTCTCTCTCCCTAGGAACCAAGATGACCCTTGTTGGGGCATTGAGAATATCAGGAGTGCCACAGGGAAGGGGAGTGGGGATGTCTTTTCCCTCCCAGCAGTGATGAGTGAGGCCAGCTGAAGCCCATTGGTTTCCACGATTTCAATCGGCTGAGAAGGCAGAGAGCTAGCTCCTCCCTTTCTTTCTCTTTCTACCTGAGACTTGTTTATAAAAAACAAAACAATAAAAAGAGTCTGATCAGAGCCTGGGGCCCTGTGTGTCTGGTTCTGTGCAGAAGGTTGGGAAGAAGGGGACTGCAGGGTCCTGTATATCAACGCACACTGGTAGCTTCTGCTTCCCTTTCCACTCCGTCAAAAGCACTAAGTGAGGTCAGGCGCAATGGCTCACACTTGTAATCCCAGCACTTTAGGAGGCTGAGGCAGGAGGAGCACTTGAGCCCAGGAGTTTGAGACCAGCCTGGCCAACCTAGCGCGCGCGCACACACACACACACACACACACACACACACACACACACACACAAAATAAATAAATAAATAAATAAATAAATAAATTAGCCAGGTATGGTTGTGTGCACCTGTCATCCTATCTGCTTGCGAAGCGGAGGCAGTAGTATTGCCTGAACCCAGGTGTTGGAGGTTATAGTGAGCTATGATTGTGCCACTGGACTTCATCCTGGGTGACAGAGTGAGACCCTGTTTCCAAAACAAACAAACAAACAAAAAACCGAAAAAACACTAGGTGGGGACTGTACTGTCCTGCTTCTTAAAGGAGTAAGAAGCTCACTGTCCCTGAGTTACAACCATAGAGACTTTCCAAATGCCCAGTAATAAGACACATGTTCCACCTTTGGAAGGTCAAGCCAGGCCCTTCTTTAGTGCCCTCCTCTGGGATCTGTCTACTTTCCCACAAGAAAATACACCCTTCACAAAAAATTATTTTGAAAAACTCAAAAGGAGGAGTTTATGGGAGAAACCCCAGGCAAGAAGGAAGAGCATGCTGTTTCAAACCCTCTGACTCCATCACAGAGGGTATGTGCAAATGGGCACCTCTTGGTGGGCCCAGATGTGATTGGGTTGACGGCACAGAACTGTTAAGACCATGGTAATGCCATGGTCCTCGTCACCTCCTGCCCCACATCCCGTGTGCTCACTGGTGACCTGAGGTTTTGTTCCTTCTCGCTTGCTCCACCCTTGACTCAGTGACTTCCCTGGACTCTCTGAGCTTGGCAGCTGCCCTCCAGTCCCAGGCCCTGACCTTGTCTGCCCCTTTGACCTATGAGTGTACAAATCTCTCTTTCCCTTTCAGTCTGGCAAACAGGGTTGGAATGTTTTCAAAAGGAATTTTACCAGGAAGCTAAAAAAAAAAACCAAAACAACCTCCTCCCCGCAAATGCCACAAAATCCAGATAAGGAAAAGCAAATACAGAGGAACAGATGTGTGTGTGGAATACTGATTCTTCCTCCTGAGATCACAAAAATCTGGCCCAGACTGTGCTGATTAATGTGGTTCAGGAAGCCCCCAGTCCCCATGGTCCTGCCTCATTCAGTCTCTCAACTCCCAGTGGCCTCCAAGTAGAGCTGCTGGGTTTGAGGGATGAGCACCCTCTTTTAGGCTCTGCTTCCTGCGGCCTGTCATACTCTGTAGCATCCCCTCCACCAACTTGTGGATTCTGCCCCCGACCTTTCCTGCCAAGGGAGGAAGACGCAGGCCTGCCTACCCTCCAGCGCCTCCTGTGGCTCAGGCCCTGGAAGTCCTGCTTCGAGGTTCAGCTCTCTGTTCTGTTTTTTTCTTTGAAGGGTGTTCCCAAGCCAACCGTGACAGGTGGTTCTAACTTTTGTGGAGTTTAGCCACTTTGTCTATTTTAAGAAACCATCTGGGACTGCTGAAAGCAGTTGTCTCCTCAGGATGGGTGAAATCAAGGGGTTAATTTGATCAAGTCTGCCTGCCCTGCTTGCTTTTTGTTTTTTCCCTTTTTCCATGGAGCACAAGTCTTCAGTAGCTGAAGGTCTCGCTGCTGAACGTGGAAACAACCTTCACTGGCTACTTTATAGATAACATTCATAGGTCACCATGAGAATGGGTGCTATAGTCATTTTTCAGGAACTTGGGACAGCTCTTGTCCAGCTCAAACCAATCGAGACCACCGACTTTTCTACTGGGCCTCTGCAAGTGCTTGAGGGGTGGCCTTTTGACATCGGAGGGCCAAAAACTCCACCCTCAGATCATAACACAACCATTTTCTTTTCTTTTCTTTTCTTTTTTTTTTTTTTTTTTTTTGAGACCGAGTCTCTCTCTGTCACCCAGGCTGGAGTGCAGTGGGCAATCTCCGCTTACTGCAAGCTCCACCTCCTGGGTTCACACCATTCTCGTGCCTCAGCTTCCTGAGTAGCTGGGACTATAGGCACCTGCCACCATGCCTGGCTAATTTTTTGTATTTTTTTTTTTCATTTTAGTAGAGACAGGGTTTCACCGTGTTAGCCAAGATGGTCTCGATCTCCTGACCTCATGATCTGCCTACCTCTGCCTCCCAAAGTGCTGGGATTACAGGCGTGAGCCACCATGCCCAGCCAGCAAAACAATTTTCTACACATATGTCCTTATGAAATGCCATGAACCCAAACTACACTTGGGCAGAATGAACCTATTACTTCATTTTCCCCACAGCCAATCACCCTTCCCCATGCCTTAGACCATCCTACTTCCCTCAGCCATAAATATCCCTAAGGCTTATCTTGAGGAGGTGGATTTAATATAAGCTGCTAGGAGCAGCAGACCCTGAAACTCCCCACCACTGCCCTTCCTATATTCTGCTTAAAATTTGGTGGATGAACCTCATTCTCCCTTTAATTGCGAACAGAAATGTGTGACACTCCTTGAGTGTCAATGAATGCCTGATCCCTGCCTAACTCAGGAAATTCTTGCCATCTCTCCAGGTGCTCTCCTAAAAATGGTGCTCCGGGGAATGATCTCACAGAACTCAAGTCTTTACCATTTTATGGTATCAATTTCTTAAGCTCATAGTGACAACAGTACGAGGATGGTGCTTTTGACCTATGGTCTCATACCTCCCTTCCTTCAGCATCCTCCCTAGACCGAGCCTTGAACCCTTTGTTTGGCATGAGGTAGGGCCTCAGTGCCTCAGTGGCATTCATAATTATTTTCTTTCCATGGTGAGGTTGGGAGAGAGTTGAGCTCTTCTCTAGAGGAGGGGCCCAGGTAAGGCTGAGAGGGGCCTCCGAGAAGCTCCTTCCTCCACAGCCCTCTCCCAGCAGCCACTGTTGTCCTTCACAAAGGCACCTCTGGCTCCTCCACTTCCTGTGATCCAAATGGGTGGTGAGAGGAGGAGACAGGGCTGCTCCTTAGGCCAAAACGACCTGGTGGTGGGCGTGGATGGCACAGAGGAGAAAGCAGTGGCTAGGAGTCAGGTGGAGATGATGTTTTGCTCCCTGAGGGCTCCAGGCCAGCTTTGCTCTAATTTTGTTTTCATTTGTTTTCACAATCCTGGAGGGAGAACTCTCTGGAGGCTTGGGAAGGTGGACCCCAGCTGCAAAGAAACACAGGCCAAGACCCACACACCACAGCCCAGGTCTTGTGGGTGGACAGAAGTGGTTCTGATTCCCGTCTAGGAAGTCTCAGGGACACAGTTCAGGAGTAATCTACAGGAGAAGCTGAAGGACAGTGGAGTTATCTCCCTTGCTCCTTATCTCCCTTCCCCAATGCCAGGCTTCCTCCTGGCTTCTTCCCAGAGGCCCTCTGGTCAAGAAGAACACATTAGCCAGGAAGACAGACACTCACCACCAGCCTTGGGCATAGGACAGTGGAGCTGACTTCTCTGGGAAGAGATTCGAGAGTCAGGGGGCCAGGGAGGCATCCCCCTTCCCAGCCGCTGGGTGTGGTTGACCTCCATGTCTTCCAACCAGTCCGGCCTCCACTCCCACAGGGCCAGGGAGAGGTTGGGGGTCAGGAAGATCTCATCCCGTGGGGAGGGAGGTGATGAGGCATCTGTCAGGGAGGGTAGAGGTGTCTGTGGGGGGTTGACCTTCAGCCCCTAGGGGCCAGTTTAGTACAGAAAGCTTAGGACCAGCTCAGGGCATGTATCCAGCCCTAAACATAACTTAGCCCCAACCCAGCCCTTCAGTCCCAGAGGCCACATCCCCAGGGGCCCGATCCATTTGTTTCTTTAGGGAGAAGTGATTGAACTGTTTCCTCCCAGCCCAGCTCTGGCCTTCTATCTGCACTCTCCCTTCACATCCCCATTCCCTGGGCATTCTTCTTCTGCCATCATGGCACTTCTCTCCTGGATAATCCTTGCCCTCCCATTTACCACGAGCCTGGTTTTTGTTTTTGTTTTTGTTTTTTTTGTTTTTGTTTTTGTGGGGGCAAAGGGTAGAGTTAGGGTTAGTAAAATGGGGATGGGGGATCTGATGGTACATGTGGGGAAGGGACACCCAAGGAGCCAGGACCCTGTACTACCTTCTGCTGACATAGAGATAAAGGTCCCACTCTGCTGGGAATGTCAGAGGTGAGCCCAGTGGCTCCTCAGCTCCAGCCATGGACAGAGCAGGACGATGGGATTGGAAGAGGATGGAGCAACCTTTCCTGGAGACTCAAGTCAGGGTAAGAGGGGAGTCCTAGAGGCAGGGAAACGGACCTACAGTTGGCTGCCTTTAGAATTGTACAATTTGGGCCAGGCTCAGTGGCTCATGCCTATAATCCCAACACTTTGGGAGGCTGAGGCAGGCAGATCACTCGAGGTCAGGAGTACAAAACCAGCCTGGCCAACATGGTGAAACCCTGTCTCTACTGAAAATACAAAAAAATTAGCTGGGCGTGGTGGTAGGTGCCTGTAATACCAGCTACTCGGGAGGCTGAGGCAACAGAATCTCTTGAACCTGGGAGGCAGAGGTTGCTGTGAGCTGAGATCATGCCACTGCCTGGGCAAACAAACAAAACAAAAACAAACAAACAAAAACGAATTGGACAATTTGTCCTTGTTCTGTGGGTGACCTTGGGCAAGCTAATAAAACTATCTGACTTACAGTTTCCTCATTAGGATAAGAGAGATAAAGAATATTCCACATAGACTTTCAATATTAAATGTATGCAAAGCACTTATCATAGTGCCTGAGATACAATAATCATTCAATAAAACTAGTTGTTTTAACAATGATGACATGATAATGGTTGTTAGAAAGGCAAGGGGCACGAGTGAGGAGTAAGATGGGGAGACCTCACATACCTGTGAAGACGCAGTCTGCCTCCCTGGGCTCTAGACCAAAACCAAAGCTATCCACAGCCACTGCCAGGGCCCGGGCAAAGTGAGCATCAGCGACGAAGGAGCCATCAGAGGAGCTGACAAGGCTGGCTCTGGCGCTGGCGGCATTGTCCTCAGAGGCTGAGCCCCAACCATTGGCTAAGGAGCCCTCGCTGGGGGTGGGGGTGAGGCAGGGCCGAGGTGGGCACAGCAAGACTCCCCCCTCGGGCCCCACCCCTCCTCCGGTCCTGCCCATGTCCGTGAACTCTGAGGCTGTTGGGACGCTGATGTACCCATAGGTGGTGGGGGGTGAAGGAGCCCTTGGCATGGGAGAGATGCTGTTCCTAGGGAGAGGCAAAAGGTGAGACGGCAATGGTTTCAATGGGATGGAGGTTGTAGTAGCAGAAAAGCCCCAGTTGAGGAAGGGCGGAATGGGTGGAGAACTACAGCTTTTCTGTAGTTCTTTGGTTATCTCTCAAGCTACTCACCTGGGAGTCTCCTCACCCTCACTGAGTTCCAAGCACAGGGCTACCTCCTCAGGGGTCAGCACACTGTCTTGATCCTCCCCCAGGGATGACAGTGAAGAGCTGGACAGGCGACTGGAAGCTGGGCTGGGGCCAGAGAGGGAAGAGGCCTGGAGGCTAGAGGGACTGCAGGGGCTAAGGATGGGGATGGGGGCTGCTGGCAGCAGGATGGAGGAGGGAGCCTGTGGTGCCACTGGAGGCCTGATTGGGGTGAGAGAGTGATGGCACGGTGGTTAGCACAGCTCTTCAAGTCCTTTCCCCCTTCCCCAGCCTGTCCAATCCTGGCACACACTCCCCACACCCCCACTCTCCCAGCCCTGCTTCCCGACCCCATGCCCTCTTACTGGGTCTGTTGACTCTGAGTCGGGGGAGTTTCATGAGGAAAGAGGGGTGCTGGAGGGAGAGGACGAGTAACCAGCTCTTTTGAGGAGCTGAGGAGTTTCGGTCCCAGGGCCCGCCAGGCAACCAGAGCTTGGGGCACAGCTCCTGGGGAACAGAAGCCTGGGTGTGAGAACAGTGGCATCCCATCTGCTCTGGAGCTCAGCCTGCCGGCCTGCCCACCAGCCCCCTTAGCTACCTGTCTGCTACTCCAGCAAACCCTCATCAGCCTCCTCAGGGATAGGAGGATGAGCCCATGGGAGGGGCCTGGGCTGGTGAGCCCCTGCACCCCTATACCCTATCTCACCCCTTCACTTCCCTTTCAGGGACCCCCTCTCACCTGGGCTTTGGGAAAGGTTCTTGGAGCCTCTATTTCCCAGCTCACAGGCCCGGAGCTCCAAGGGGTGGCTGCCCCGGAGCAGTGGGGAACTGTTGGCATGCTGCAGCTCTGCAAAGAAAGGGTTGGTGGTTGCGGGGCCCAGGATGGACTTTTCAGACCCCAGCTGCTGGCTCTATCTTCAGCCTTATTCAATTCAGCCTGCACGAGCCTGAACTCAGAGAAAAGAGGGGGAATCCCCCCGAATCCCCTCCACACCCCCATCTTCATCCAGCAGCTGTGATAGGGTAGAAGGAGCACTAGGCTTGGAGTCAAAAGACCTGCCCAGCTTAGCTGTGTGACCTCAGGGCAGTCCATGTACCTTTCTGAGTCTCAGTTTCATGTGTAAACAACCACTTCGAGTGATGGTCTTGACAATTAAGTAAAAACAGATTGCACAAGTTCTTGGCCTTGATAGATGCTTTAAAAAACAACTTTCTTTTCCTTGACTGTATTCATTCCAATCTTCCTGATCTCTATACCCTCACATTGCTACTCTCATGAATTTTGGCTCAGTAAGAAAAATACTCCTTCTTTTCTTGGACAGAATCTATTAATTTCCATTTCTCACATTGCAAACATCTCACATGGCTCTGGATAGCCCTGCTCTGGGAAACTCGACTGTCTCTCGCTTGAAAGATGGAGTAGACTGTCAGGTTGAGCTGAGTGGGTAAGACAAAAACAGGGATCGACACACAATGTCGGCTGTGACACGAGACAGTCAGCTAATAGGAAGAGGAACTTCAGAGTGGGAAAACGTATTGGTCTATCCCAGGGAGGCAATGCCCTGCCCATAGCTATTCAATACTTTTTGTTGAATGAAAGAATGAATGTATATCAGAAATGTGGATATAACACACAGTGAGAAGAGTCACCTACAAGATGGAAGCTGTCATCTGGCCCACATGGGCAGTGGAGAGACAGGGCTCTGAGTGAACTTTCACAACAGAGAAGCTGGAAACTAAAGAGACAGCCCCAACTATGTGCAGTGACCTGTGAGCATGCTTCTTGGTCAGGCCAGAATGCAAAAGGGATCTAAGTTTAAGCCAGAGAGGAATAGGGTAATAGAGGAAAGAGATTTTTCCAGGACTACCAGGAACCTGAAGAACATCAGATAAAGGAGAAAAGAAACAGCCTTTAGATTAGTGTCCCATGATCAGAAGCCCAGATAGGAAAGGGTTTCCCTTCTTGGTGGACCAGGGACCAGGCAGGACCCTCAGGGTAGAGCTATCTAGTCAGTCACATATCAGAGATCTGGGGGCCACTATGGGCAGCTTCAGAGCAGGGAAGTGAGCCAGGCTTTGGCATTGACCAAGATCCCATTTATGTACTAGTGGCCAGACCTTCTGATCCTTTGGGATGAAAACTCATCAATGACTAGACTCCCTCCATCAAAGTTTCCTTTGGTACTTTGGCTGTTTGGTTTTTATTGATTTTCTATAGCTTTCCTATGACCCAGTTGGCTGGGAGCCAACTTCAGGGTGGGTGCACCAACTCTGCTATCATCAGCTTTGTCTTGTCTGGTGCCTGGCTTCTTGACTAAGCTCAGAAATGTGAGCACAAGTTGGTTGGCTGGTTTGAGTGGAAAGGGAAAGAAAACAGCCAGGCCTGGAAAAGGCCACTTTTATCCCAGCCTGTTTCACTTCCTCTAAGGGACCCTGTTAACAAAAGCCCTCCTCTTACGTTGCTGGGAGTTACTTGGACTTTAGTTTCAATTCTAATTGAATAAACTGTACAAGAAAAATGTTACCAAGGTGAAAGGTTGAAACTCATTGGTCAAATTGCAATAAATATTTGTTTGAATAAAATGATGAATGAATGAGGATATTCAGTGCATATATCTGGCAAAGTGAGCAGAACTAAGAACCTGCTATGATGGATGAGAGACAGGAGACTGTAATTGTGAGGATATCAGCACTGGAGAAGAAACCCCAACTAAGGCCAAATAATAAGAAAAAGGAACAAGCAGGTCAAGGGGAGTGGGGGGCACTGGGAGAGCCTGCCGCTTTTAGAACAGGAAGAAACAGCAGTAGAATCAACTCCATGGCTCTGGAGAAGACCATAGCATGATCTTGCTGCTGCTCAGGTCCTGGGAGACAGAGGTAGAATATGTAGTGTCTATCAGCCAAGGAGTCGCCGCAGTTGACCTATCCTGGGGGCAGTGGTGAGATGGGGCTGGAGCGAGGAGAAACAGGGAGTGAAGTAAAGACCTAAACCACAGGCTAGGAAGCCTCATCTCAGAATTGGAACCCTTCTTAAGAACTGGCTGTAGAAAACCACTCACCTCTTTCGAGTAGCATTACTGTTCTAAGAGGGGCTATCCATCCCATTAAAGTTGGTGTAGCTCTCCCCGGGAAGGCTGTTTTTTAAATGAAACTATTCAACCTCTTTTTAGCTGGTGTTTCATTACCACCAAGGATTTATAATGCAATAGCTCTGAAGCAAAGCTGGTAAGAATGCCAGCTTCGCTGATATTTAGAGTCATAAAATTCTGGATATTGAACAAGCTGTTAATTATCTTAATCCATCTTTGTCTTATTAAAAGTTGGATTAAATCCACTTAAAAAAAAGACTTGGCTGTAGAACATTTGTTAGGTCTTACTAATTAGTACAGAAGACTCAAGAAGACAGCAGGTAGAGTGCAGGCCAGTGTTCTGCAGGCCAGAAATAGGAAAAAAGACTCAAAGAGAGAATAGGATTTCCTGAGGGAGCTCCAGAGAGACTCAGAATCACCTTCAGAGGCAGACTATCCTGCCTTCAGATTTGAGTCCTGCAGCTAATTACTTGCAGAATTTTGAACCAGTAACTCAATCATTCTGACCCTCTTCCTGTCTGTACAATTAGAGAAATAGTAGCTAGCTAATCTATTGTGAGGATTAAATGAAATAATAAATATAAGTAAAGCACCTAGCATATAGTAATTGATCAAAAATGGAGGCTATACTTATTCTTCTCTGGAAAGTCAAAGAAGGCAGCTGGGAGTCAGGAGATAAACCTGTCCAGAAAGGAAATAGCCATTCCTCTCTGAGAAGTGAGTTGGGAGTTGGTGCCCAAGCACACCTGTACATGGTACACCAGGAGATGAGCTCATGGGAGCCTGAGGCTTTGTGCCAGCACTGGTCACATTCCTCCAGGCTCCAGCATTACTTATATGCTAGTCAACACTTTCGTTAGACGGGCCCTGAGCCCTTAGAAGTCAAGGGCTGTGTCTGACGTCTCTTGTGTTCCCCATGTCTGGCATGCAGTGGTGCTTATTAAATGTTTGCTGAGTTGAATTGAATGCAGCATTAGGGCTCACTGCTGGTGTAGCCAAACTGAAACAAGAGCACAGTGCAAAAAGCTGAGGCTATTGCACCCCTAGCTGAGCGCTCTGGTGGTAGGAGAAAGAGGTCTTTTATCTACCTGGAGAGGAGAATGGAAGGAGGGTGTGGAGGTTGCACCCCCTTCCAGGCTTTGAGGCCTTGTTCCCATCACATTCCCATTCCTGGGCCCGCCTACCACCAGCTCAGTCTATGTCTATTCTCCCCCTCCTTACCCTGCTTCTTTTTGGCCTTCCAAGCCTCTGCAGGCGCCAGAGACAAGCGGGGAGAAGAGAGTCCCCTGCGGCTGCAGAGGCTGTCTGAGCTGGAACAGGGGCTGGAGAGCTGGGCCAGCTGGGGTGGGAGGCGCCTGACAGCTGGGACCTGGGGACTTGGCCTGGCTGGGGTACTGGAGGGCAGCTCAGCGATGAGGGAGCCATAAAAAGTGCTGGTGTCTGGAAGCAGGGGCACGCCGGGGCTTCGGGAGTCCCAGGAGAGCACTGTGATATAAATGACAGGAGGAATTATGGTGAGCATGTCCCGCTTTCCATCCCTGAGATCACTGCCCCCTGCTAGGCCCTTGCCCCCACTGAGCACGCTCACAGGAGCGACGACAGTCTAGTGGGTCCCGGGCATCCGCCCCCAGCCGACTGCTGAGGCTGCTGCTGCTGCTCAGGTCCCGAGAGCCAGAGGTGGAACGCCAAGTGTCTGCCAACCACTGGGAGTCACTGTGATCCATCCTGGGGCAGTGGAGGGAGGGGGTGAGGCCGGGAGAAACAGGGAGAAGTGAGAACCTTATTGGCCAAGACCTCCTGTTCAGAGGCAGCAGAAGAGGGCAAGGAGATGGTGGTATCGGCTTTATCCTTACTACTGCTTTTCAGCTTTTCACAGACTCCTTGAGATCTCTGACCTGGTCCCCCAAAGTCAGCACCCCTTTCTATTCCTGGATGAGGGGAAATCCGAGTCACCCAGAGCTGAGAGGTAGTAATGACAGACAGCTATGTATGCTGAGGTAAAAAGAAGACCTGAAGACAAATTTGGTTTGACAATCTCTATCTGTCACAGCTTAGCTTGGGTAAGTATATCTGTTGTACTTGGGTAAGTACATCCTCTCTAAGCCCCAGTTTTCTCATCTGTAAAATGGTAGCAATAAGGCCTTCCACACTCAAGACTGATGGTCTGAGTTTATATGAGGAAATGTGAGATCACTCAGCTGGCAGAGCAGGAGCTTCCTCCATGGACATTGGCCTCTGGCTGCCTGAGAGAACCTTCAAGAACGGGGATCTGAGCAAGGAGCTTCTCTGCATAAGACCTTCAATGGCCCCTCATTTACCACGACACAGCCCAGGCACTTAGCATGGCTAACAGGACCCTCCTTGGTCTGGCTTCCAGCTCCCTAACTATATCCTTTGCTCTGACCCATCTCATGCCCTATACCCGAGCCAGAACAAATGGTTTGTCTTTCCCTGTGGACAGCAGGCTATTACTTGCTGCTTCATTGCTCTTCTCTCCACCCCCTTCTTACTGTCAGGGTAATGTGGAATCTTCTTTCTCCTATGTTTTTCCACATTGACACCCTCCATGTGTCTTGTACCCGCTTCTGCGTGTCCAGTACACGATTGCACTCATATCCGCTCATGCCTGTCTCTGCCTATACTGAGAGATCCTGGCAGGTGGAGGCTATTCCAAAGGAATGAATGAACCAAAGATCAGAATGGAATCTCCCTCAAGGACAGAGCAGAAGATCCCAGGGAAGCCACAGAAAGCTTAGGGCAGAGCAGACAAAGCCAGGAGATAGCTGGAAGAAAGAAGCCAGTGAGCTCAGAAAACTCAGAATACAACACCAGCCGGCTTGGACCCCTGCTCTGGGCTGAGGACCCGACAGTGAAATGGCAGCTGTAGGCCTGGATATGCTGGCACATAGTAGGTGCTCAATAACTTCTGCGGAGAGATGCAGACCTGGAGTGGGAAGCCTCCCAGAGGAGATCTAGTGAAATAAAGAGCCAAGAAGGCAGATAGAGAGATGAGGCGGTTACTTAGTACAAAACTCAGACAACGGGAGCAAGAAGGATGTGTTCTCTATCAGCATGATGTCCCAAAACTGCAGACTTGTTCTGGCGGCCAAATATACCGGAAGCAGAAGGGCCTATGGGCAGATCCCGTTTTTGAGAACAGTGAGGAAGAATCTATGATGTAGGCACTGAACACCCTCTGCTGGGGCTGCGGGTGGATTATGATGCAGGCACGATGGCTCAGTGAGAGAATTACTGAGTGCAGAGGCACTACTTGGTAGACCATGGGTGCACACAGAAGATGAGACATTTGAGCTGGTCATCTCATGCTGATTATTCTCCACTAGCAGGGTGAGGCAGCAGGAGAGGTGGGGTGACAAGAGTCCTGGATTGGGGGTTTAGAAGTTTTTATGAGTTTCAGTTTACTAGTCTGTCAAGTGGTGTGATAGGAATATTAATGACAGAGAAATGAACTATCAGTTGGAGTTACAGGAGAGATTCATGTACGAGAGTCCCAAACTTCCTGGCAGGTAGACTAGTACTCCATTCTTCTCTGTTGCAGCTCCACTGTCCCTTCCACCCTCCCTTACTTCAGAGCTCCCCTTTCACCTCTCACCTGTGTTTTAGGATGGCATCCTCACTGGTATATCTGTACAGACCTGGGAGAAGGCAGGAGGAAGGCTAAATCCAGAGGCTGGATCACCTGGCCAGAGATCCAAAGCCCCTGCACCATTCTGGCTGGATGCTGAGGAGGCCTGTATACATGTGGGTCCTCCTCAGACTCTCACCTGGGCCCAGGTGCACCCCAGCTCGGCGCCGGCGCTGGATACACATAGCGGTGCCCAGAAGCAGCAGCCAGAGCACAACACCACAGGTGGCAATGACCTCAGGTCGCTTCAAGGTGGCCCTCAGCTGCTCCAGGGTCCAGGGACCATGCTCACTGGGTTCTCGGGCGGCTCGCTCCATGGCCTGCTCTGTATGGGATGCAGAGCTCAGGGGGAGGGGGAGTGGAGGCATTGAGGGCCTGGCAGGCAAGGGGGAAGAGCTGGAAGTGTGAGGTGGGAGCAGGGAGAGAGGAAGGCGGGATGCAGGCTGAAGGGTAGGGTGGGCCTGTGGGCACTGCCCTCACCTAAAAGGAAGCAGACAGGGCTACTGGGCTCCCCAGCTCCAGCACCAGTGACTGCAGCCACTTGCACGCAGTAGGAGCCTGGCATGTGGGTGGCGATTTCCAGCTGGGTCTGCTCACCAACTACAGTCCAGTTGGCTGGTGGCAGTGACGTGTTGCCCAGGCTCCAGACCTGAGGCACAAGCAGAAGTGAACAGCTGCCCCAGGCACCATCCCAGAAGCTAAGCCCTTTATCTGCAGATCAGACTCCGGGGATGTGGTTATTCTGCCCTACCATCCAGTTGGGGAATGCACCCAATTTCCTGTTCCCCTCCTATTCTCCCTACCAAGTGAGAGATACCTCTCTCTAGATCAACAGTAGAAGGGCAAAAGCAATCTGCTAAAATACATGTAACATAGCAGTTCTCAAACAACAGCATGCTTCCAAGTCACCTGGGGGGCCTGCTAAAGCACAGTTTGCCAGGCCCATCTCTGAGTTTCTGATTTATTAGGCCTGGGAAAGGATCTGAGGGTTTGTATTCCTAACAAGGTCCTGGGTGAGGCTGATGTTGCTGCTCCAGAAGTCAAACTTTGAGCACCACACCCTTACTCACAGCCTGGTTTCATCTACTCTGTTTCTTATTCCTGTGGCCTTAACCCCACTTTCCATGTCTGTAAACTGGGGATAATACCCCAGGGTGGACTGTGAGGTGAGACGGGATCATGGAGGTCAAGTTCTTGGCAGGGTCTGGCAGACAGTGGGTCCTTGCTCAGCAAAAGCAGGTTTCCTTTGCTTCTCTGCCCAGGTACCTTTCTCAGCGCCCAGAGCAGGGGTATGCAGAACTCCAGAGAAAAGAAATGTCCTGGCAACACTAGGAAGGGCTGTGTCAGCTTGTGGGGGTACCTGGTAGCCACGGATGATGCCATTGTGGTTTTCAGCAGGTGGTGGGACCCAGCTCACAAGGACACTGCCATTGCCAGGTTTTAGGGTCACCTCCTGGGGTGGGGCACTGGGCACTGGAGGGGTGGAAGAGAGGATATGAGGGGCCCTGAGGGAGAGGACTCTAGGGAAAGGAGCTGGGATGGGGGACACAGAGTCAGAACCCCACCAAGGAGACAAGAAGCCTCTTGAAGCTCTGCTGTCCTGGCCAGGGCAGAAGGGAGTCCCAGGGTAGGACCCATAATCTCCCCCCAAGACTGAAGCAGAACAGTCCGGGGCCCCCAAATAAGAAGGAGCCAGAGGGGATATTGTTGGGTTCTGAAGGGATCAGGCCCCGACCTTTTTCCGGCAGCCTCAGGAGCAGCACGTTGCTGTCAGGGCCTCTAGCCCGGCCAGATGATGGTCTCACTTTGAACTCGTAGTCTTGGCCCCAGTGGAGGCCTCCAAGCTCTGCACTCTGCCAGCCGGCCAGCAGTTCCTCTGCCCACGGAGCTCCCTGGCCTCCCGGGGCAGTCTGGGTCCTGAACAAGGCCGTGTAGGATTGGGCAGGTGCAGCAGGGCCGCTCACCTGGGAAGGAGTTTCGAGGAAGGGTGAGGGGTCAGAGAGCTCAGGAACGCCCTCTCTCGAGCTCTGGATTGGCTTTCACCCTTAGCACCTGGCCTTCACCTTCCAGCTGAGCCACACCGCCGGTCCGGGCTTGGGGCCCTGTGCGGGATCCGGGTTCAGCAGTGTCACATTTTCCAGCTGAATTCGCACAGCCAGAAGCTCCACAGGCTCCGTGTAGTCCTGGGGCTCTGTGGGGAGGGTAGGGCTGGGCTGGGGCTTACAGGCCGGAGTGACAGAACTGAGGCGTGGAACATCCCTCAGCCAGGGAGAACCCCAGGGAACCCAAACTCCCAGAGTCTCCAGGTCTTGAGCATTCCGATTTCTACTCGAGCAGGGGGAGCCTCCCGCTACATGAGACTCCCAGCACTTTGACCCTGACCCCACATACCCTAACCCCAGCCCAAACCAGAACACACCACCCTAACTGGAGCCTGCAGCCTGGCTCTGATTTTAGCCCACCCCCGCCCTTACCCTGGATGGAAACCCGGGCTGCACGGCTCTCCCTGTGTCCTGCGCTGTTGGTGGCCACACACATGTAGGTCCCTGCGTCACTCTTCTCTGCTCTTGCCATCAGCAGGGACCCCCCGGACACCTGTCAGGGCCAGGTTCACTGTGAAGTCTTCTATGTGGGGAGGAGCTCTGAGCTGGGGGGAAGTTTGAGGCCCGCCTGCTCTCCCCTCCTCAAATTCTACCGGAGGATGCGGGGCTGGACAGCAGGTCAGTCCCTCAGAGTGTACCCAGGTCTGCCCAGGCCAGGATGAAGTGTGGGGGAGGGGGCCACACTTACCGTGTGCCTTCCGGGCTGGAGGGCCAGGGGTTTCCCATCTTTCCACCATGAGACTGTGGGCTCTGGGTGGCCCCAGGGTGGCCCACATTCCAGAGTTACCTGCTCACCCACCACAGCCACCGTGTCCCGAGGCTGGATCTGGAAATCCTCCCGGATGACTGTGGGGAGGATGGAAGGTGACACGGAGCAGGGCCCAGGCCTCTTCTCCCTCCCTTATCACTCTTGCCCCCTTCTGCTTTGCCCACCTTCCTGGCCTCCCACTTTGGACCAGCCCCAGCCCAGCTTGCCCTCCCAAGCCTTCCAGCCCAGGCTTCTGCTCACAGGTATCCCACTGACCTCTCAGATGTTCCCCTGAACATTCAACTCAGATGTCGCCACCCAGGTTTGCCCCACCCTGAAGCTCCCCTCCCAGGCCTCACCAGCCACAGACAGCCGAGCGCCTCTGCTGACTGCTGTGCCAAGCCGGTTGCTGGCCTCACACGTGTAGATACCCAGGTCTGTGGACAGGGCCTGGCCATCGTGGGCATGTCCCCGGGCAGGGGGCTGCAGCAGCAGAAGGGTCCCATCAGGCAGGAGGTGGTGTGGGTCTGGGGGCACCATGCTCAGGGGCTGCCCATTCAGCAGCCAGCGGATGGTGGGAGGTGGCTGGCCTGAGGCTCGGCAGCTCATCCTGGCAGGGCCAGGGCCCTGGAACAGCTGGTCCTGGGGGTGGACTAGGATCTGGGGCGGAGAGTCCTGAGCCATGCCTCCTGGGAGGGAAAGGGAGCAGAGCCCGGTCTGATCACCAGCAACACCCCAAATTCCTGGCCCACCCCTTATCTGTCTTCTCTTGTGGGCAAGTTTGCCATAAAACCTGTAATCTGAACTACTAAAGTTTGCCTCCCAAAGAACAAGCTAGCTAGGAGGAGAGAGGGCCAGCATGCACGGCATCCAGGCCAGGGCTCCCACAGCATGTTCGCGCTCTCTCGCTCTCTCTCTCTCTTTCTTTCTCTCTCTCTTTTTCTTTCTTTCTTTCTTTCTTTCTTTCTTTCTTTCTTTCTTTCTTTCTTTCTTTCTCTCTCTCTCTCTCTCTCCTCTCTCTGTTGTGTGCACACATGCACAAACACACATACACTTAACACACACTAATCATCATCATCATCCTCCTCCTCCTCCTCATCTCTGGTCCCCCCACTGCAAAAGGGAAGCAAGCAGTCAGCAGGCCTCCTCTGCCCTGAGCAGGCCTTGGATGGAGGGAGCATGGGCCGGGAGAGGGAGAGCAACTCACCCATGATGAGCAGGAGCAGCAGAGACAGGGAACACCTGCCCCCTCGGAGGCTCTCTCCTCCAGAGCCCATGGCTACTCTCAGCCCTCTGTCCTTGTCCCGAGCACTTTGTCCTGCTGCTCTGAGCTCACAGGGAAGAGGGAAGGAGGGGCGGGGTGGGCTGGTGGTGGTTGTTTGTGACCGAGACTCTGCCCCAGGAGGGAAGCGGCTTTGAGGAAACCGATGCTTCCTGCCTGGCCCTCAGTGACTTGGAGAACTGGGAGGAGACCAGAGGCGAGAAACTCTCTGACCTCGACCCTTTAGCTATAACCCCCGACCCTAACTTCAGCGCTAAGCTTTATCTCATGATCTAGTCGGGGATTTCTTACAGGGTATCCCTACACTAACCATAACTCCAATCAGAGCCTTAATCTTCTATTTAAATCTTATCCCTGGATCCCAATCCTTATCCCTTTGCCACCTGCTAGAGAGGAATGAAAACCCCAGGAGTCTCAGGACACAGCAAGAAGCTGAGGACAGAGGGCAGTGGGGCTGCAGGTTGGGGAGGCTGAGTGAAGTGGAGCAGGGGTGGATTGTAACGCCCTGGTCCATTTCCCCAGGGCAGATGGACCAGGAGGTGGGGTAGGGTGGGAGACAGGAAGGACTCAGAGCGTCTGGGACAAGCTGGGAAGTTACCACAGGGTGTGTCCATATTCAGCTCAGAGATGGATGAAATAAGCTTCTGTGGAGACCTTGGGCAAGTCAGTTTCCTTCTCTGTAAAATGGAAATAATAATAGTAATTCCTACCTTGAGGGATAAAGTAATGATGAAACACGTAAAGCATAAAACCACTGGCATCCAGTGCCTGACTCATTATGAGTGATCCACAAAGCTGAGCCAACATTGTGTATTTATTTTCAGGCCCATCCCATTGCTGAAACTATTGGAGGATCCTCGGCAGGAGTATTTTTCAGGCCCTGGAAAGGTGGTTGGAGTAAAAGACCTTTTAAGAGTCTTTCCAGTCCCGAGACCCTGTGTCCATATCTGTAGCAGGCAGGCCTTGCAGGTTTTGAGCCTACAATGTCGGCTCTTGCCCACTGCCCCCTTTCCCTCACAACCTAGACAGAGGCCACACTCCCCTCTCAGATCCCAGCTCGTGTTTACCAGTCTCTTCCTTCCAAATCTGGAATCTCAGCCATTTCCTGGAGCTGTTCCCGGAAGGCCAAGACCAGGCTCTGGGGCTCAGCGGAAGAGTATCCAGCCTTTGTTCCCAGTTGTTCCTGGCCAGCTTCTCTGCAGGGTCCCTAACCCAGCTGACGCCCTCCCTTCCTCCCCCTTCCCATCCTGGCTTCCGTGCCAGCCACAGCCTAACAGCCTGTCAAGTAGAAGGCTCCTTCACTCCTCCTCTTTCCTCTCAAACTCAGACCAAGACTGACAAAGACAGAATTGGAGCAAGGAAACACCATGGTCTCTACAAACTGGGGAGTTTGCAGAGGCTAAAAAATAGGCAGAGTGAAAGTCATAGAGCGGCAGAGCTGGAAGGATAGGAATTGGGGCCAGAGAACAGAATGTCACTACCCTTAGCACCTCTAATTCTGAAATCCTAAATTCTGTTCTCTGGTCCCAATTCCTACCCCAAATTCTGTGGGTGTATCCCCACAGCCGCCATAGCTGCTCAATCATGGAGCCTTGATCCTCTATTTACCCCAAATCTTTGTCCACTGGATCCCAATCCTTATCCCTTTGCCACCTGCTAGAGAGGAATGAAAACCCTAGGAGTCTCAGGACACAGCAAGAAGCTGAGGACAGAGGGCAGTGGGGCTGCAGGTTGGGGAGGCTGAGTGAAGTGGAGCAGGGGTGGATTGTAATGCCCTGGTCCATTTACCCAGGGCAGATGGACCAGGAGGTGGGGTAGGGTGGGAGACAGGAAGGACTCAGAGCGTCTGGGACAAGCTGGGAGATTCCCACAGGGTGTGTCCATATTCAGCTCAGAGATGGATGAAATAAGCTTCTGTGGAGACCTTGGGCAAGTCAGTTTCCTTCTCTGTAAAATGGAAATAGTAATAGTAGTTCCTACCTTGTCACCTTCAGCACAGCCTCGCCCTACTCCCAGGTTCTGGAGAGCTAGGTGCTAACACCTGAAGGTGATTGGAGGGGCAGATTCCTCAGTTGTTCTTGCAGGACACTAGAACTTTTTCTCCAGGGCACTCAGAGTGACATGTGGTGGTGGCCGAGGAGACTTCCCAACAGTAGGGTATGTCTGGATGGCTCCCAGAGACTGCAGGGCTCATTTCCAGCAACCTGGTGCATCCGCATCCTCATTGTCTCATTTCCACAAACTAAGGAAGAGCCGACTGCATGAGTCATGGGGATGATGTAGCTTGGTGGGAGCCGCCTCCAATTGCTATTTCAGGGAAGCTCTGTTCTGGGGCTCTGGTGACGCGCAGTCCTGGTGACCAGTTTAAGCAGTGCCTTCCTTCACCCCTAGTTCTAGTGTTTTGTGTATTCTAACTCCCTCTTCGTTGCTTGTAAGAGGGAGAAGAGAGGGGAAGCACCTGGTGCCCTTCTGAGCAAACCTCCAGAGGAAATTTCTCTTCAACCTCTGGCTCCTGGCTTCTTTGGCTTTTTGCTCTGTGATCTCTGAAGATGCAATCTGAGACTCCTGCTGGCCAAGCCGGTGGAGAAAAGGGGATAAACTCAGGTGGGATTTGGAGTCAGTTACACTGAGGTTGAGATCCTGCGTCCACCTCTTATTGGCAGAGAGATCTTGAGTAAGTCACATTACCTCTCTGAGACCCACTTCCCTCATCTCTAAAATGTCCGCATGAGGTTTACAGACAATGGACATGGAAGTTCTTTGAAAACACTAGATACGTGTTACTTGTCCTTTGAGTGTTCTGGGATCAGCATGCCTGACCAACACAGCCATAGCCAGTCCCAGCTACCCCTTGATACTCTTTTTGGATTTGAGACTCACACTTTTTGCCTTCTTGTTTTTTCCCCTTTTTTGCTTGAATCTGCTTGGTCTCAATCTATAAATTCTCATGTTTTTTCCAAGATGCCAACAGCTGGAGGGAAATTGAGCCGAGAGAAGACAGTAATGACCTCTTTTTAGCTGGCTGGAAAACTCACCCTAAGTCCACTTCACTGGACAGCGTCTATTCCCTAGTTTCTGATCCCATCAACATCGTGGGTGATTTTAGGTGCTTGGAATCTAAAATCACATCGAATACTCTCAACCCTACATTTTCTTAACTTTCTCTACACCAATGACTACGAGTCACACCTAGGTTAAACATTGCCCAGTTGGAGATTTCAAGGGCTGCTGACATCAATATTTAACCATTTGCTCACATGTCCAGGAAGAAGGGGATATCAGCTACTGTGCTTTGTGTTCACCCTGTCAATGCCCTCCGGTCAAAGACCATCAGGAACATACCTATTGTTGAACAAGTTGATTTACTCCTTGTAGCTGGAGAGAGTGCGTGCCATGGAGAACTATGTAATGTCTCAGTAAGAGAGCTGTTAGAAAGAACCTATTCTAGGATTTGGGCTTTGATTGGGTGATTTCGAGGAGGGTCCAGGGAAGTGAGACTTCACTCAAAATTGGGTGCTGTTGGGAAGAAAGGACATGCAATGATTCTTTGCAGAGGAGTGTCTTTGTTGTATATCAAGTGATTCTTTTTCTATTATTAACAGTGCTGCTCTGAATCTTTATTTTATATGTCCCCTAGTATAACTATTTAAGAGTTTCTCTAGAAAATAAACCTAGGAGTAGAATATCTGGGTCTTGAGATGTACAAATATTCCACTTTTGATGAAATTAGCAGATTGTTTTCCAAGTCAATCATACCAATGTCCTTGAGCCACATCCTCAGAGCAGTTGGTGGACTTCTTAGCTTTTGCCAGTTTCCTAGAAGAAATGGTATTTTATAGTTGTCTAATTTGCATTGCCTGGTTAAAAAATAATGAAGTTGAGCATCTTTTCAAGGGTTTACTCACAGTTTAGGTTTTATCTTTTGGGAAATATCTACTTTTACCTTTTGCCCACTTTTCTATTGCTTATTTGTCTTTTTCTCAATAACTCTTAGGAGTTTTTATGTATCCTGGGTAATAATTCTCTGTGGATTAAAGATGTTGCAAAAACAAGTTTGATCTCATATTTTATTTCTTTATGATATAACAGAAGTTGTTAATTTTACTGCTAAGTTATTAATATTTATTTTTATGTTTAGTGTATTCTTTCTACTTTTAAAGAAAACTTCTACACTAAAGTAAATATATTATTCCATATTTTCTTCTAAAAGCTTAAACATTGTACATTACAATTTTTGAACTATCGCTAATTGATTATTTTATATGGCTTGAGGTAGGGATATATTTTTTTCAGATGGTAGCCTATTATCCCAGCCCTATTCATTACTTAATCCCAGTGACCTGCTATGATTCATTTGTACATCAAATGTTCATGTATACATAGCTTGTTTCATTAACCTATTGTCTATTCTTGTATGAATACCACACTTTCTCTATTACTAGAGCTATATAATAAGTTTTGCTATCTGGTAGGGTGTTTCTCCTCCCTCCTTTCTTTTTCAGGAGTATCTTGGCTATTCTTGGGTCTTCTGCTTGTTAAGTTCTTTGAAAATATTGTGGAATTTTTATTGGAATTGTTTGAATCTATAGAAAGAACTAACATTTAAGTCTTCGTATTCAGGAACATGTATACCTCTTTTTAAATTTAGGTCTTCTACAATGTATTTCAATAAAGTTTTATAATTCGCACTATATAGATTTTACACATATTTTGCTAAATGTATTCTTACCATACTTGTTAAACATTGTGTTGCAGATTATCTGTAAAGATAGCTGAATAATCCCTACCATCCTGATGCATATCCATTTACAATGCTTTTTTCCTAACTCATGAAGATTAAAATCTATTTCCCAGCCCCCTGCAGCTGGGCTGGCCTTGTGAATTGCTTTGGCCCACAGAATAGAGTAGAAGTGATACGCCAGAACTTCCAAGACTAAGCCTTAAGAAGATTTGTGGCTTCTGCTTTTCACTATTGAAACACTTCCTAAGATGACCATGTGAAGAAGCTTGGGTTAGCCACATAGAGCAGAGATGAACTCTTTTAGCCAACAGCCAGCATCAATCACTAGACGTGTGAATGAGGCTATCTAAGGCATCGAGCTCCAGTTCAAATCCCTAGATAATATAGTGACCACAGGTAGCACCAGCAAATGAATTGCCCACCTGAGTAGGCAAATTGCTGACACAAAGAACTGCAAACAAATGATACGCTATTAAGTCATGCAATATTCAGGTGGTTTGTTACAGAGCAATAAAGAACTGAGATATCCTGATATTAGAAATAATGGCTTGTAGATTCTTTTGAATTTTCTATGTAGAAAGTCATAAAATCTGAATATGTGACAGTTTTGGTTTTTTATTTCCAAACTTTATATTGTTATTTCTTTTTCTCACTTTACCGGTACAGTGTTGAATAGAAGTGATTGCATCTTTATTTACTTCTTCATTTTAAAAACAATATTTCTTGTATTTCACCATTAAGAATGATATTTGTTGTTAGCTTTTATGGATACTATTTATCAGGTTTTACAAGTTTCCTTTACTTGTAGTTTGTTAAGAGATCTTAATCATAATTAAGTATTAAAGTTTACAAATGCTTTTTTTGGGCATCTATTGAGATAGTTTGTCTCCTTTAATCTGCTAATGTGGCAAATGATATTTATGAATTTGCTAATGTTAAATTATTCTTGCATTCCTGAGAAAAATAGAGTTTGGTCATGATAGACACCCCTTTTAAACATTCTTGGATTCACTTGCTTATATTTTGTTTAGAATGGTTTGCATCTATGTTCATGAAATTGACCTATAATTTTTTTCCTCTTACTTTCCTTGTTTCATTTTGATATCAGCCTTTCACCAATCTCATAGGATGAGTTCAAAAGTATTCACACTTTTAAAATTTCCTGCAATATTTTATATATAATGGAAAATATCTGTTGCTTGAATGTTTGGTAGAACTCTATTGAAAAAACATTTAAGCTGATTTTTCAAATAGGATGATTTTAACTTTTTTCTGTCACAGTTTCTTTAATAATAACAAGACTATTCAATATTTTAATTCTTTTTGAGTCAGTTTTAGTATGATACATTTTTCTGGGCAATTTTCCATTTTGCCTAAGTTTTCAAACTAATTTCGTTCTCTCATGATATAGTTTGGATGTTCATCTGCTCCAAATCTCATGTTGATTTCTAGTTTTGTTACATTGTGGTCAAAGAAGATATTTGATGTTATTTCAATGCTTTTGGATTTTTAAGACTTGTTTTGTGGCTTAGCATGCGGTATATGCTTGAGAATGATCTTCATGCTCAGGAGAAGGGTGTGTATTCTGTAGCCATTGGATGAAATGTTCTGTAAATATTCTGTTAGGTCCATTTGGTCTATAGTGCAGATTAAGTCCAATGTTCCCTTTTTAATTTTCTGTCTGGGAGATCTGTCCAATTCCGAAAGTGAGGTGTTAAACTCTATTGCTTTTATTTTCTATCTCTGTCTTTAGCTCTAATAATATTTGCTTTATATGTTTGGGTGCTCCAGTGTTGGGTGCAAATATAGTTAGAGTTGTTATATCCTCTTGCTTGCTATTTGAAATGTTGTCATTATATAGTGACTGTATTGGTCAGGGTTCTCTAGAGAGACAGAACTAATAGGATATATATATATATGTATATATGTATAGATGTGTATATATATGTATATATGTATAGATGTATATATGTATATGTATAGATTCACATATACATATATGTATAGATTCACATATACATATATGTATATGTATAGATTCACATATACATATATGTATAGATTCACATATACATATATGTATATGTATAGATTCACATATACATATATGTATAGATTCACATATACATATATGTATATGTATAGATGTAGATATATGTATGTATGTGTGTGTATATATATATATGGGAGTTTGTTAAGGAGTATTAATTCACACAATCACAAGGTCCCAAAATAGGCCATCTGCAAGCTGAGGAGCAAGGAAGCCAGTCTGAGTCCCAAAGCTGAAGAACTTGGAGTCTGATGTTCTAAGGCAGGAAGCATCCAACATGGGAGAAAGATATAGGCTGGGAGGCTAAGCCAGTCTAGTTTATCCCTGTTCTTCTGCCTGGTTTTTATTCTGGCCATGCTGGCAGTTGATTAGATTGTGCTCACCCAGATTAAGGATGGGTCTTCCTTTCCCAGTCCACTGATTCAAATATTAATCTCCTTTGGCAACTCCCTCACATAAACACCCAGGAACAATACTTTGCATCCTTCAAGCCAATCAAATTGACACTCAGTATTAACCATCACAAGTCCACCCCTTGTCAACTTGAATCCATACACATCTCCTGAGATCATATATAATCTTCAAATAAAGACAATAATAAGGTCATAATTATGCCTAACATAATACAACTCTCAGTTGTACAACTGGAAATGCACCAATCCCCAACCCAAATGCTATTACATAAAGTTAACAATACTTAAATGCTGATATGAGGCCAATAAATTTTATGTCACATGATTTTTAAAAAAGGAAATAAAATGAAGATGTTTTCTTAGTACAAGTGTATACATGCACAAACATGTTTTTAACAAAAGAAGTACATGACAATTATAGTCCTTGTTTCTGCAGCTGGTCATGTGGTCCTAGCTGGTATTGATGACTGCCTTCTACTACCATTTTGTATTCCCTTTGCCTTCAGCAAGCACCTCAGCAGGTTGTGGTTTTTTTCCTGATGGAGTGACCCAAAACTTCATTCCTGAAGGGTCTGGGCCATTTGTAGTCCTGCTTGGATCGGGCTGTTGTAGTTTCCCATTGACCTTAATCACAGGGCATGGTAGTACTAAGAGATGCCCTAATGGATCTCCTGTATTCCATGCATACTCTTCCTTACCTCTGTTGTGGAGTAGTAGACTGATTTCATCTTGAAAGTCAGGGTCAGTCTCCCGAACCAAAACTGTAACTCCCTTCTCACCCTGTTGGCTTAAAGGTAGGAGGAGCCCAAAGTGTCCAGGTGGCAATCTTAACTTCCATGTTAATGAAATCGTTGTTGTGTCTCCTGGTGGCAGCGTTCCTCCTTCTGGAACTAAGACTTCTAGGCCAGCATAACTTAATGTCATGGGAACAGGAAGCAAAATTTTGCTGGTGGGTCATTAGGGGTAATGGTGAGTGGTGCCACTTCTGCACCCACCCCGATTCCTGGACCCATTAATCCTGGCTATGGGAGAAACAGTACCATATATTGGACACTGGTTCAGAGCATACACAGCTTTCTGGAGAACTTTGCCCCAGCCCTGCAAAGTATTGTCACCTAGTTGGTGTTGTAATTGTGACTTCAAAAGGCCATTCCACTGTTCTATCAATGCAGCTGCTTCAGGATGATGGGGGACATGGTAAGATTAGTGAATTCCATGAGCATGAGCCCACTGCTGCACTTCTTTAGATGTAAAGTGAGTGCCTTGGTCAGAGGCAATGCTATGTGGAATACCATGATGGTGGATAAGGCATTCCATGAGTCCACGGATGGTAGACCTGGCAGAGGCATTGCATGCAGGATAGGCAAACCCATATCCAGAATAAGCGTCTATTCCAGTGAGGACAAACCTCTGCCCTTTACATGATGGAAGAAGTCTAGTATAATCAACCTGCCACCAGGTAGCTGGACGATCACCCTGAGGAATGGTGCCATATGGAGGTCTCAGTGTTGGTCTCTGCTGCTGGCAAATTGGGCACTCAGCAGTGGCTGTAGCCAGGTCAGCCTTGGTGAGTGGCAGTCCATGTTACTGAGCCCATGCATAATGTCCATCCCTGCCACCATGGCTATTTTGTTCATAGGCCCATTGGGTGATGATGGGTGGCTGGGGAAAGAGGCTGAGTGGTGTCCACAGAATGGGTCATCCTATCCACTTGATTATTAAAAATCTTACTCTGCTGAGTTCACCTGTTGGTGAGCACTCACATGGGATACAAATATCTTCAGTTTTTTTACCCCTCAGAGAGGTCCATCCACATACCTCTTCCCCAAAATTCTTTGTCACCAATTTCCCAATCATGCTTCTTCCAAGTCCCTAACCATACAGCCAAACCATTGTCTACAGCTCATGAATCAGCATATATTTGCACACCTGGCCATTTCTCCTTCCATGCAAAGTGCACAGCCAGGTTCACTGCTCGAAGTTCTGCCCACTAGGAATATTTCCCTTCACTGCTATCCTTCAGGGATGTCCTGGAAAGGGGCTATAGTGCTGCAGCTGTCCACTTTCGGGTTGTGCCTGCATATTACACAGAACCATCTGTGAACCAGGCCCTAGTCTTCTCTTCCTGTGTCAACTGAGGATAGGGAACTCCCCATGAAGCCATTGGAGCAAGCTGGGGAAGAGAAGGCAGGGTAGCAGGAGTTTCATGTAACTTACTTGTGCCTTCAGGACCTGCTCCAGCTTGATCACGTATGTACCACTTCCATTTGATTTTGGAATACTGCTGTGCATGACCCACTCTATGGCTAGATGGGTTAGAAAGCACCCAGTTCATGATAGGCAGTTCAGGTGGCATGGTAACTTAATGACACATAGTCAAATGTTCAGTTTCCACCAAAGCCCAGTAACAAGCCAAGAGCTGTCTCTCAAAAGGAGAGTCATCTGCAGAAGACGGCAGGGCCTTGCTTCAAAATCCTAGAGGCCCCTGCTGTGATTCACCTATAGGGGCCTGCCAAAGATTCCAAACAACATCTTTATTTGCCACTGACACCTCAAGCACCACAGGATCTGCTGGGTCATATGGCCCAAGTGGCAGAGCAGCTTGCACAGCAGAACCTTTTCTTGTTCTGGACCCCACCCAAAACTGGCAGCCTTTTGGGTCACTTGATAAATGGGCCGGGGTAACACACCCAAACGAGGAATGTGTTGCTTCCATAATCCAAATAGGCCCACTAGGCGTTGTGCCTCTTTCTTGGTTGTAGGAGGGGCCAAATTCAGCAATTTATCCTTCACCTTAGAGGGAATCTCTCGACAGGCACCACACCACGGGGCCTCTAGAAATTTACTGAGGTAGAAGGTCCGTGTATTTTAGTCAGATTTATTTCCCATCCTCTGGCCTGCAAATCTTTCACCAGTAAGTCCAGTGTGTTTGCTACTTTTCACTCACTGGATCCAGTCAGCATAATGTCATGAATGTAATGGACCCGTGTGTTATCTTGTGGAAGGGAAGATCAATCAAGCTCTCTTTGAACAAGATTATGACACAAAGCCAGAGAGTTGATATACCCCTGAGGCAGGACAGTAAAGGTATATTGCTGGCCTTGTCAGCTTAAGACAAATTGTTTCTGGTGGGCCTTATGGACAGGAATGAAGAAAAAGGCATTTGCCAAATCAATGGCTGCATACCAGGTACTAGGAAATGTGTCAATTTGCTCAAGCAATGAAACCACACCTGGTACAGCAGCTGCAACTGGAGTTACCACTTGGTCAAGCTTACAATAATCCACTGTCATTCTCCAAGATCCATCTGTCTTCTGTACAGGCCAAATAGGAGAGTTGAATGAGAATGTGATGGGAGTCACCACCCTGCATATTTCAAGTCCTTGATGGTGGCACTAATCTCCACAATTCATCCAGTGATGCAATATTGTTTTTGATTTACTATATTTCTAGGTAGAGGCAGCTTTAATGGCTTCCAATTGGCCTTTCTCACCATAATAACCTTCACCCTAATAGTCAGGAAGCCAATGTGGGGGTTCTGCCAGTATGTCTATGCCAATTATTCATTCTGGCACTGGGGAAATGACCACAGGATGAGTTCAGGAACCCACTGGACACACTATAAGTCAAACCTGAGCTAAAACTCCATTAATTACCTGACCTCCATAAACCCCTACTTAATTAATTTATTTGTTTTTATTTTTATACTATTTCTGTGTATGGTTTTTATTATACTTTAAGTTTTAGGGTACATGTGCACAATGTGCAGGTTTGTTACATATGTATACATGTGCCATGTTGGTGTGCTGCACCCATTAACTCGTCATTTAGCATTAGGTATATCTCCTAATGCTACCCCTTCCCCCTCTCCCCACCCCACAATATGCTCCAGTGTGTGATGTTCCCCTTCCTGTGTCCATGTGTTCTCATTGTTCAATTCCCACCTATGAGTGAGAACATTTGGTGTTTGGTTTTTTGTCCTTGCGATAGTTTGCTGAGAATGATGGTTTCCAGATTCATCCATGTCCCTACAAAGGACATGAACTCATCATTTTTTGTGGCTTCATAGTATTCCATGGTGTATATGTGTCACATTTTCTTAATCCAGTCTATTATTGTTGGATATTTGGGTTGGTTCCAAGTCTTTGCTATTGTGAATAGTGCTGCAGTAAACATACGTGTGCATGTGTCTTTATAGCAGCATGATTTATAGTCCTTTGGGTATATACCCAGTAATGGGATAGCTGGGTCAAATGGTATTTCTAGTTCTAGATCTCTGAGGAATCGCCACACTGACTTCCACAATGGTTGAACTAGTTTACAGTCCCACCAATGGTGTAAAAGTGTTCCTATTTCTCCACATCCTCTCCAGCACCTGTTGTTTCCTGACTTTTGAATGATGGCCATTCTAACTGGTGTGAGATGGTATCTCATTGTGGTTTTGATTTGCATTTCTCTGATTGCCAGTGATGATGAGCATTTTTTCATGTGTCTGTTGGCTGCATAAATGTCTTCTTTTGAGAAGTGTCTGTTCATATCCTTCACCCACTTGTTGTTGGGGTTGTTTGTTTTTTTCTTGTAAATTTGTTAGAGATATTGTAGATTCTGGATATTAGCCCTTTGTCAGATGAATAGATTGCAAAAATTTTCTCCCATTTTGTAGGTTGCCTGTTCACTCTGATGGTGGTTTCTTTTGCTGTGCAGAAGCCCTTTAGTTTAATTAGATCCCATTTGTCAATTTTGGCTTTTGTTGCCATTGCTTTTGGTGTTTTAGACATGAAGTCCTTGCCCATGCCTATGTTCTGAATGGTATTGCCTAGGTTTTCTTCTAGGGTTTTTATGGTTTCAGGTCTAACATGTAAGTCTTTAATCCATCTTGAATTAATTTTTGTATAAGGTGTAAGGAAGGGATCCAGTTGCAGCTTTCTACATATGGTTAGCCAGTTTTCCCAGCACCATTTAATAAATAGGCAATCCTTTCCCCATTTCTTGTTTTTGTCAGGTTTGTCAAAGATCAAATAGTTGTAGATATGCGGCATTATTTCTGAGGGCTCTGTTCTGTTCCATTGGTCGATATCTCTGTTTTGCTACCAGTACCATGCTGTTTTGGTTACTGTAGCCTTGTAGTATAGTTTGAAGTCAGGTAGCATGATGCCTCCAGCTTTGTTCTTTTGGCTTAGGATTGACTTGGCGATGCAGGCTCTTTTTAGGTACATATGTAACAAACCTGCACATTGTGCACATGTACCCTAAAACCTAAAGTATAATAAAAAAAAAGGTTCCATATGAACTTTAAAATAATTTTTTCCAATTCTGCAAAGAAAGTCATTTGTGGCTTGATGGAGATGGCACCGAATCTATAAATTACCTTGGGCAGCATGGCCATTTTCATGATATTGATTCTTCCTACACATGAGCATGGAATGTTCTTCCATTTGTTTGTGTCCTCTTTTGTTTCACTGAGCAGTGTAAACCCCTACTTTAACTGGAGGACAACAGTAATGTTTTGGGTCCCCTGGATTCAGTGCCAGCTCAGAGCCAGTGTCCAGTAGTCCCCAAAATGTCTGATCATCTTTCTTTCCCCAGTGCACAGTTACCCTGGTAAAAGGCCAGAGTTCTCCTTGGGGAAGGATGGGAGAAAGATTAATAGCAAAAATTGTTGGTAGTATAGTGGGGTCCTTCCTCAAGGGGAGCAGGCTTCCCCTTCATTCAAGAGGTTCTGGGTCTATAAACTGGCTCCAGTCTGGATATCAATTGAGGGGCCATGATTCTCTGTTTTTATATTTAAAATTAGTCTTTTGTCCACTTGACCTGGAATTTTTCTGCTTATATAAATTAAGTAGGAATGCAGTAGGATTCCTATTAATTTCACTTCTAGAAACACCATGATTAATTAGCCAGTGCTAGAGCTCTGCATAAGTCAAATGATTCTGATTGTTGCTTTGCCTCTGCTGTCCGTTATGGTAGCTATGCCCACCTTACCTTTGATGGTTGAGTGCTACCACTTGGCCCTGCCATCTCAGGATCCAATTATTCCCATTGCATTTAAATTTTGTGGTTGAGTGACTGGGGTTCCCATTGTTAGATCTGGCATACATCAAGATCTAGAAGAGCAATCCTTACAGAGCTCTTCAAAGATGTAGGTATTGCCCTCACAAATCTATTTTGGGGCCGGGCGCGGTGGCTCACGCTTGTAATCCCAGCACTTTGGGAGGCCGAGGCGGGCGGATCACGAGGTCAGGAGATCGAGACCATCCTGGCTAGCACGGTGAAACCCCGTCTCTACTAAAAATACAAAAAATTAGCCGGGCGTGGTGGCAGGCGCCTGTAGTCCCAGCTACTCGGAGAGGCTGAGGCAGGAGAATGGCGTGAACCCGGGGGGCGGAGCTTGCAGTGAGCCGAGATTGCGCCACTGCACTCCAGCCTGGGTGACAGAGCGAGACTCCGTCTCAAAAAAAAAAAAAAAAAAAAACAAATCTATTTTGGAAAGCATCGGTCAAGGACATATCTTCTGGACCCTCCCAGCTGGAATGAGAAGGTCTAAAGTGACTAATCCACTCCACCATTCCAATCTCCCTACACCTTTGGATCCTGTTCTAAACCAAGGGAGGAAATCAGGCATTTCCAGCTTGCTCACAGTGGGCCGTCTTTTAAGCTATATTTTAGCTAACCAAGCAGACAAACTATTAGAATCTTTTTTAACTCCCTGAGTTACAACATTAAATGTAGAATACCTATTTAGTAGGCCCAAATTGACAAATTCACCTGATCAAACTCTATGTTCCTTCTACCATCATCCCACACCTTAATATCCATTCCCAGGACTCTTCTCAAGATTTCTGCTTATATAAATTAGAGAACTCAAGCAGTTCCTTTTGAGTGTAGCACATGTCCTCATGGTCACACTCTGAACCTCACTTCTAAAAGCCCGCTAGGACTTTAGTCTTGTTATAGGTCTAGAAGCAAACAGAGGTGTTGGGGATAGCTCCTGAGGAGAATCAACATTATATTGCCTGGCAACTGCCTCAGGGGAGGCCATCACTGTTGCCTCAGGCAGCGCAGGGTTTATCCCCTCAGACAAAGGTGGAAAGGGTGATGGCATGGGATGTTGCCACTAGTGGGGATGAGAAAGCTGTTTCTTCCGGCAAAAAAAATTCATCAGAGTTTACAAGCTCAGTGTCCCCAGTGTCATCAGGGTCCTCCCACATATCCTCATTCCCAGTTGCAGGGTCCCATTCTTTTCCAATCAATGCCTTCATTTTAACAGTAGACACCTGGCAAGGCTGTGCATGCACCTTTCATTGCAGGCCAGCCACTCGCATGATAAAAGCTTGTGTCTGGTTTTCCACAGCTTTATCTCTTTCTCTTCAGGAGATAAGACTCTCACTCAGGGCAATCTTAGAAGATTTGAAGCTCAGTATCTGCTTCTGAAGCCAGGAGTTAGAATCCCTGAGTTCACCATTTTCTTTCATCACTTTGTCCAGTGAACTTAGGAGCAACCAACCAACTTCATTATCTTCCTTGGTTCTCCACATATGGTGAAAGTTATTATGTACAGAGTCACTAAACTCCTTGCCTCTCATGAGCAGTGAATCAGGAGTGTCAAATGCATTTATTTTGCATAACTCTCTAAACAGTTCATGCCAGGGACTATTAGTGTTCTCCATACTATTAGAAGTAGAGTCCTTAGCATTTTGGGGTCTAATCATATTTAGCAGCCAACTCCAGAAACCCCAAAACCAACAAAAGAACTCCATCCTTAATATTTGTTGGTACCAAAATCTGTATTAGGGTTCTCTAAAAAGACAGAACTAATATATATATATATGGGAGTTTATTAAGGAGTATTAATTCACACAATCACAAGGTCCCAAAATAGGCCGTTTGCAAGCTGAGGAGCAAGGAAGCCAGTTTGAGTCCCAAAGCTGAAGAACTTGGAGTCTGATGTTGGAGGGCAGGAAGCATCCAGCATGGGAGAAAGATGTAGGCTGGGAGGCTAAGCCAATCTAGTCTATTCAGGTTCTTCTGCCTGGTTTTTATTCTGGCCACGCTGGCAGTTGATAAGATTGTGCCCACTCAGATTAAGGGTGGGTCTCCCTTTTCTAGTCCACTGGCTCAAATGTTAATCTCTTTTAGCCACACCCTCACAGAAACACTCAGGAATAATACTTTACATCCTTCAATTCAATCAAGTTGACAGTCAGTATTAACCATCACAGTGAACTTCTTTGTTTTTTTTATAGTTTTTGTCTTGAAATCTATTTTGTCTGATATAAGTATAGCTACTCCTGCTCTTTTTTGGTTTCTATTTGCGTGGAATATTTTTTCCATCTCTTTATTTTCAGCCTATGTGTGTCTTTATAGATGAAGTATGTTTCTTGCAGGCAAGGAATTGTTGGATCTTATTTTGTAATCTATTCAGCCACTCAACATCTTTTGTTTGGAGAATTTAGTTTATTTTCATTCAATGTTATCATTGTTAAGTAAAGACTTACTTCTGCCATTTTGTTATTTTTTTTTCTGGTTGTTTCATGGCCTTCTTTCTTCTTTTCTTCTTTCCTTTTAGTGAAGGTGATTTTCTCTGATGACATGTTTTAATTTATTGCTTTTTATATTTTGTGTATCTGTTGTATGTTTCTAAATTTGAAGTTACAATGAGGCTTGCAAATAATATCTTATGACCTATTGTTTTAAACTGATGACAACTTAACAGTGATTGCATAAACAAACTAACAAACAAGTAAAGAGAAAACTGATAAAAACTGTACATTTTAACATCATGCCCCTACTTTTAACTTTTTGTTGTTTCTACTTATATTTTATTGTACTATGTCTTGAAAATTTGTAATTATTATTTTTGATCAGTTCATCTTTTAGTCTTCCCACTCAAGATATGAGTAGCTTACACACCACAATTACGGTGTTTCGATATTCTGTCTTTTTGTGTACTTACTATTACTAGTGAGTTTTGTGCCTTCAGATAATTTCTTATTTTTTATTAAGGTCCTTTTCTTTCAGATTAAGGAACTCCCTTTAGCTTTCTTATAGGATAGGTCTGGTGTTGATGAAATCTCTCAGCTTTTGTTTGTCTGAGAAAGTCTTGAATTCTCCTTCATGTTTGAATAATATTTTCACCAGATCTACTATTCTGCAATTAAAGTTCTTTTTCCTTTGGCCCTTTCAATATATTATGTCACTCTTTCCTGGCCTGCAAGGCTTCCACTGAGAAGTCTGCTGCCAGGCATATTGAAGCTCCACTATATGTTATTTGTTTCTTTTCTCTTCCTACTTTCAGAATCCTTTATTTATTATTGACCTTTGGGAGTTTGATTATTGAATGTCTTGAGTTAATGTTATTTGGGTTAAATCTGCTTAGTAACCTTCTTGCACTTGAATATTGATATCTTTCTCTAGGTTTGGGAAGTTCTCTGTTATTATCCCTTTGAATAAACTTTCTACCCTCATCTCTCGATTTCCTCTTTAAGGCCCAAAACTCTTAGATTTGCCCTTTTGAAGTTATTTTCTAGATATCATAGGCATACTTTCATTCTCTTCTATTCTTCTTTCTTTTGTCTCCTATAACTGTGTATTTTCAAATAGCCTGTCTTCAAGCTCACTCATTCTTTCTTCTGCTTGATTAATTCCACTATTAACAGACTCTGGTGCATTCTTTAGTATTTCAGTTGCAGTTTTTAACTCCAGAATTTCTACTTGATTCTTTTAAATTATTTCAATCTCTTTGTTAAATTTATCAGATAGGATTCTGAATTCCTCTCTGTGTTCTCTTGAATTTCTTTGAGTTTCCTCAAAACAGCCATTTTGAATTATCTGTCTGAAAGGTCACACATCTCTGTCTCTCTGGGATTAGTCACCGGTGACTTATTTAGTTCTTTTGGTGAGGTCATATTTCCTGAGTGGTCTTAATGCTTGTGGATGTTCATTGGAGTCTGGGCTTGTTTGTACCCTTCATTCCTGGGAAGGCTTTCTAGGTATTCAAAGGAACTTGGGAGTTGTGATTTAGTTTTTGGTGACTGCAGCTGTATCTGCATCGGGGGCACCCCAAGCCCCAGTAACACTGTGGCTCCTGCAGACTTGAAGAGATACCACCCTATGGTCTTAGATAAGATCTAGAAGAATCCTCTGGATTATAAGACATAGACTCTTATTCTCTTCCTTTTCTTTCTCCAAAACAAACAGTCTCCCTCTTTCTCCTCTCTCTCTCTCTTTTTCTCTCTTCCCCTCTCTCTCTCTCTCTCTCCTTCTCTCTCTCTGTGTGTGCTGAGCTGTCTGGAGCTGGAAGAAGGGTGACACAAGTACCCTTGTGGCCACCACCACTGAGACTGTGCTGGGTCTGATCTGAAGCCAGCACAGCATCAGGTGTCACCAAAGACCTGTGGTAACCACTGTCTGGATACCAGCTATGTTCGCTCAAGGCCCTATGGCTCTAGAGTCAGCAGGTGGCAACGCCAACCAGGCTTGTATCCACTGCTTCAGGGTGCCAAGTTTCCACCAGTCCTGGGCAGGTCCAGAGATGCCACCTGGGAGCCAGGGCCTAGGGTAAGAAACTTTAGAAAACTACCTGGTGCTCTAGTCTACTGCAGCTGAGCTGGCACCCAAGCCCAAGGCAATGCCTTTCCCACTCTTTCCTCTCCTTTCCTCAAGCAGAGGTGTCTCTCCCCTAGGCCGCCACTGCTCCAGGCCCACGGTCAATACTGCCTGGCTACTGCTGATGTTCATTATGGATCAAGGGCTCTTGAGTCAGCTTATGAATGCTTCCAAGCATAGGACTCTCCTTTCAAGGCAGTAGGCTCCACTATGACCACTAGGGCAGGTCCAGAAATGCCATACAAGAGCTAAACCCTGGAATTGGGGACTCCAAGAGTCCACTTGGTTCTCTACCCCACTGAGGCCACAGTGGTACCTAAACTGCAAGACAAAGTCCCCTTTACCCTTCCTTCAACTTTTCTCAAGCAGAAGGAGCCCCTTCCGATAGGCACCACAGCTGGAAAGCTGCTTGGTGACATCTGAAGCCAACATGTCTCTTAGTCTCACCCAAGGCCAATGGCAAGTACTGCCTGTGTTCTACTGCAAAGTATTGAGGGCCCTTGGGCTCTAGAGAGAGCAGGTGATGAATGCTGCCAGGACTGGGTCATTCCCTTCAAAGCAATGGGTTCGCTTCTGGCCCAGGGTGTCTAGAAATGTTGTCTGGGAGCTAGGGCCTGAAATGGGGGACTCAGGACTCTGTCTTATGCCCTATCCTGCTGTGGCTGAGCTTGTCTTATGCCCTATCCTACTGTGACTGAGATGATATCCAAGTTGCAATACACAGTCCTGTTTACTCTTCCTGCTCCTCTCCTCGAACCACAGAAAAGAGTCTCTTTCAAAGCTGCAAGCTGTGATGCCTGGTGTTGGCAGAGCGATGATGCAATCACTCCCTTGGCTGCACCAGCTGGTGTCTCACTAGATCATATGCTCCCCAAGTCCACTGGCTTCAAGCCCAGCACAGCACCAGGAATTCCCCCTAGAATTGCAGTCCTTGTGTCCTAGACAGACTTTTAAAAGTTTATTTAGGACCTCAGAGCACTTTAACCCATGGTCGTGAGTGTTTTTGGAATTCAGGTTCCAACCACTGGGATGTGTAATTCCTCTCTGGTGAGGGCTGGTCTAAATGCTTCCTCCGTGGGTGCTGGCTGAGTTCTGCCTGGTGTTGTTTCTCACTGTGACAGGGCAGCACTGGGTTCCAACACAAAGTCCCACAATGACTGCACTCTCCCTCCCGCAAGTGCAGAGATTCTCTCTCTGTTCCATGCGGCAGCTGCTGGGTGATGAGGGAGGGGTGGTGTCAGCAATTCAAGACTGTCTTTCTTACCTTCTTCAGTGCCTCTTTCAGTGATAGGAAGTTAAAACCAGGTATTGTGATCACTCACTGGATGTTTGGTTGTTATGAGGGTGCTTTTTTGTGTGGATAGTTGTTCAATCTGGTGTTTTTGCAGGGAAGACAAAGAGTGGAGGCTTCTATTCAGCCATCTTGCTTCACCTCCCTTGGTAATCTCACATTTAATGAGTGCTAAGTACTTTGAGCTCACTGGGCTTTTAAATTTTGTTTTACTTCTGGCTGCTTAAAAATTTCCCCTATCTCTGGTAGGGAAGTGGCTCACGCCTGTAATCCCAGCACTTTGGGAGGCCGAGGTGGGTGGAACATGAGGTCAGGAGCTTGAGATCAGCCTGGCCAACATAGTGAAACCATGTCTCTACCAAAAATACAAAAATTAGCCAGACATGGTGTCACATGCCTGTAGTCCCAGCTACTCAGGAGGCTGAGGCAGGAGAATCACCTGAACCCGGAGGCAGAGGTTGTAGTGAGCCTAGACTGCGCCATTGCACTCCAGCCTGGGTGACAAGAGTGAGACTCCGTCTGAAAAAAAAAAAAAATTCCCCCATCTCTTGAAGCAAGCAATGCAAAACAAATATCATTTAAGCAGGACCTAGCTGTTTTGAAACAGGAAGACCTCTCAAACATCTAGTCTCAAGTATTTAGCAGAGAAGTTCCACATATCACTTTTTACCTATTGCAGTCTGGCTTCAACCCCTACTACATGCCTGAAACTACTTAATGCCAAGTCACTCAATGTTTTCGTTGTTGCCAAATTTAACATGCACTTTTCACTTCGTTTCATATGTGAGCCCCCTGCCCTTGCAGTCCCGAATGCTCCCTTTTTCGTGAAACTCTCTTGTTCTTTTGATTGTGTGATATAGTTATCTCCTATATATTCTCCTGTCTTACTGGCTGTGCCATTTTAGCCTTCTTGGTGAGGTCCTTTAACCTTTCTACACATACTGATGTCCTCAGAAATCTATCTGCAGCTTTCTTCACCTTCTACTTTGTATACTTTCCTGAAATAATTTCATCAACTGCTAGGCTCAGTACCCTGAATTCGCCCCCATCGTGTCTTGCACTTCCAAGCTTTTATACATGCTTCTCCCTCTGCTTGGAGTGTGTCCTCTCATACTTTTAAAAACCAGATTAACTAACAAGTCTTTCTAAGAAAGACTCAACTCAGGTCTGTTCTCCTCCAAGATGCCTTTGCTGACATCTAATCTACATGCTCCCAGAGCACCTTGTATCTACTTCTGCCATTGCATTTTACACACTATATTGTAATCATCTGTTTACTGATCTGTCTTCCTGACATAGTTATGCTGTATCAGCGGTGTCTAGCACAGGGCCTAGTCCAGGGTAGATAAACAAATGTTTGTTGAATAAATAAAAGAACACCCGAATAAGTAAAGGAATGAATGGGTAAGTGATTTTGGAATGGACAATTTGCGGTTTGGAAAGAGGGTAAAGGATGTGAAAGAATAGGAGAAGAAAAGAAGGGAAATGCCTGGTATATTTAAGCAGCTTCTTTCATTACCCTTGTTTATGTGGAATAAAGTTGTCATTCCATTTCATCAAAAGTTTATTGAGCATCCAGTATGTGCTAGGCACTCTGCTGGATGCTAGTAATACAAAGATGAAGATGAAAACAACACAAAAACAAACCCCACTTCCTTACTTACCCCTCCCCACCCACAATTTAAGGCAGATTTGGCTTAAGCCTGGCAAGCTGGCCCCTCAAGGATTCAGCACCAGGGTATGGCATGTTCTCATCTCACCCTAACATTCACCTGTGCATCTCAAGGCTGACCAGCAGGTACTCCTTATCCAAGTCCTGCTGCCTCTTCCACCTTCCTGAGAAACTTTTCCCCTACATGCATTATATCATTATGGATGAGGCACCTGGGAAGTTTAGGGGAGCTGCGAAGGCACACCTGCTCAAATGAGCCTGGGGAAGTGCCGAGGGATAGGGAGCTGAGACAGGCATGCTGTTGGGGTCAGGGCAGAGGGGGCAAACTAGAAATGTCAGTGCCTTTGGGGCTGAGACAAAACTTGACCTGGTGTGGAGGTGATGGGTAACAGGGGCCTTGGAATTGCTCCATGGGTTGATGGCGAATCAGAGCTGGAGTTTAGGAGGCTAGGGATGCAAGGATGCTTGGAGGCATTAAGGAGGAGGGGACAGAATACACAGAGGGCCTCCTTCTCTTTCAGCTTTTTAATTGCCCTCTCTCCTCACACAGTAGATTACTGCCACTCCTATGAACTGTTCAATAGGTGGTGGCATGGGCATGTCCTGGCTACACAGTGGCCCAGCCTCTTTATTTTGATGTTAGTGTGATTAGGGAGTCTGCCCTTTTTCTGTGCCCTGGGACCTGAGCATGTGGGAGCAGGGCAGATGGGTGGCAGGAGGCCAGAGGTTGGATCATGTTCCCCTGAAATGCTGGGAAGCAATAAGCCTCCTCCTCCCCCCCTCCCCCTACCATTTCTCTGGAGATTAGGACTTATTCTCACAGCTGGAGGAAGCTCAACAACTTTCCTGAGGACAATGATTGTTTGAAAGGCTTGTTTTGTAAGGAAGCCAGGACGAATATATGAGTTTGATGAGCTAAAACAGTTCCTCACTTGGTCTGGTTTTCTGGGCCAGGGGAGTAAGTGAAATTCACTCCTCTATAAGAATAAGCCCATCCATCTCTTTTATTCATGAACAGAGACAGAAAGAATGCTTGGCATGGCATGCCTCTGAGAGAGGCTCTGGGAGGAGGCCAAGCTGGCAGGCTCGGGTTCTTTGCCCTTGCTAGGGCCCAGGTCAGAGGGAAAAGGAATGTACTTGTACCCTTCCCTCACCACCTTGTAGGTCCCCAGGTACCAGATGCCCAGGGAAGAAGGCCTTCACAATGACCCCCCAGCTCAGCACAGCTCCTGCACACTGAGTAACCGGCATCTGGCTTCTCCTTAGCTTAGTGCAGCTGTGGATTTTGGGAAAGTGGCCTCTCTAATCTAAGCTTGCAAAAAAAAAAAAGTGCCCCAGCACTCAGGCATTTGTTCAGAGGGAAGGGTGGTGGATGGGAAACAACACAGCTCCCTAGGAAGAGCACAGGATAGTCACGGGGGTTAGGTTACTGATGTTAGTTTCCATAAAACCCTTTTGGGTATTGGGCCAGACATGTAATAATCTATGTGGTCCTATACCAAGTGAGAACACAGCCAGTAAACCGGAAGCAAATGCGACCAGGTTTCACCACATCAACACTCTGCCGCCTCGGCGCACCCGCCTCCGTCTGCGCATGCTCATACACGTCCACACCCGAGACACCAGCACCCCGCCGGGACCTCCCCTCGCCCCCAGCGCGCCGCGCCCCGGCTTCCCAGCCCCAGCCCTCCCCCGGGCCACTGGCCGCAGACCGCGGGCGCCTCTCAGGGGGTCCCGAGGCGGCTCAGGCGCTGATCTCCACCGGGCCGGCCTCGTCTTGCTCGCGGATTATGTGCACGCCGGCAGTCCGCAGTGTGCGTGAGGCGCTGCGCGAGCGGCCGGGCGAGCTCGGGGCCCTGGGCGGCGACGTGTGTGTCCGGCCGGTGGCTGGGGAGCGCGCTGGGGAGCGCGGGTAGCGGCGGGCGGAGCGGATGGGCAGCCCCGGCGAGCGGCCGGGCACGGCGGGCGACACGGAGTAGCCGGGCGGGCCGGGCTCCGTCGCGCTTCGAGGCTCCGGGGCCGGGTTCTCTTCGGGCTCCGGGGAGTCCTGCAAGGACACGCGCCGCAGGGGTCAGGGGACAGTCAGCCCAGCCTGGCAGCGCGCCTGGTGTTAGAGCTTGCTGGAATTCCCAGGGAAGGGACCCAGTTTCCCTCTGCACGCCCACCTCCTGGAAGGCTGCAGACAGGTCTGGTTTTCCTGGCGATATGCCACGCTGAGCATGGGGCCTCCTAGCACATAATAGGTGTTCAGTAAATTTTGAAATGCGATGATTTGAGTGCTTTTCCCCTTTACTCTTCTCTTTCCACCCGTCGTGGACAGCCTGGGACAGAGTTAGTTGTGGAATACTGGGGAAATCACCAGAACTGGTGTCCAAAGACCTAGATTTGAAACCTAGATCTGCCACTCATTGACTTGTTTAATCCTGAGCAAGTCATTTAATCTCACAGCCTTGTTTTTTCTAATCTCTAAAATGTGCATGACACAAATATTTCACAGGGTTATTCTGAGAACTATAAAGCAGGAGTCCCCACCCCCAGGCCGAGGACTGGTACTGGTCCGTGGCCTGTTAGGAATGGAACGGCAGAGCAGGAGGTGAGCGGTAAGCCAGAGAGCAAAGCTTCATATGTATTTACAGCCACGCCCCATGGCTTGCATTATCGCCTGAGCTCCATCTCCTGTCAGATTAGTGGCTGCATTCGATTCTCGTAGGAGCACAAACCCTATTGTGAATTGCGCATGCGAGGGATCTAGGTTGCACACTCTTTAAGAGAATCCAATGCCTGATGATCGGAGGTGTAACAGTTTCATCCTGAAACCACCTGCATCACCATCCATGGAAAAATTTTCTTCTGTGAAACCAGTCCCTGGTGCCAAAAATGTTGGGGACTGCTGCTATAAAGGGATAGGAATATAGTATGGCTCCCTAGCACCAGGCATGTGGGAGGGGCTCACTGCATGTTTCTGGGCACCCAGTCCGGAGCCGCTCACCTTGTCCTTCAGGATATAGAGTGCCATGGGGTTCTTCCGTTCCTGCTCACCACTTCGAGGGAGGGTGTCTGCTGCACAGGGGAGAGAAGCGGGTAGCTGGCCCAGGTACAGACTCTCCCCACCAGCCAGCACCTACTCTCTGTGCTTCCCAAAATGGCCCGCCACAACCTCCACCAACATATCTGAATATCCTGGCTCCTACCTTGGCCAAACCTCTCCCTCCTCTGCAGTCTTCGTGCAGTTGGTGGGGGAAGGGTCCCTGCAGAGCTGTTTTCCTTGTCGCCCAGTTCTGCCTTTTCCCAGCAGCCCACTGATCTGAGTGTTGATGGGATGGGTGAATGGGTGGCTGGGAGCTCACCTTCTGGTTTCAGGCGGTCATCATTCTGATCCATGTATTCCAGGGAGCTTTGCTTTTCTAGCTTCTTCTGTTTCCTGTGAATCAATTCAGCCCCACCATGAGCCGAATTATTGAATGTGAGCAGAAGATCCAGTGGGGACACAGGGAGGGATCTGATGGCCATAAAAGAGGCCTTGTGACAGGAAGATGGGCTGGGTACAGTTCATGAGCTTTGGAATGAATCACATCTAGGTTTGCACCTTGAGTCTGTCACTAGCATTGTGACTGTGGGCAAGCCATTTAACCAATCCGAGTCTCAGTGTCATTATCTGTAAACTGCAGATAATCATACTTAAAAGGTAGCAGGCTAACCACCGTCACAGTGCCTGGTCCCAAAAAAGGTGGTTGGCAAGTGAAAAAAACTATTGTTACTGGTGCTGGGGTTGTGGGGCTTTGGAGCACAAGATGCTATTGCATACACAATGGAAGAATGGATCTCTTGGAAAGAGATGCAGAGCCCTGGGAGGAAAGGCATTTAAAGAGACTTAAGAAAAAAATGGGGCTTAGGTTTGGGATGGATTGAAAGACTTGGGTGCTCAGGAGAGTTACGCAGACCTTTTGGAGGGTTTCCAGCAGGCACAGACTGTCACCAAGGTCACAAGGAGGAAGATGCCTCCTGTAGACAAGATGATGTAAAGGGAGCTTCTTCCTAGGAAGAGAGAGAGAAACAGAGAGGCAGGAGGGACTTCAAAGGGGCAAGATGTGGTGAGCAGAACTTCCTGCCATGGAAGGAAGAGAGGGGGAGCCCCAGGCTGCATGCCTGGCTGATGCTGGTGGTGGAGCTTGCACAGAACCCACTGCCCACCTGTTGGTGTCCTCCATGGATAGTTGGCCCATCTCTGTTCCCCTCCCCCCAGTGACATTTCTTTGGGATGTCCTCAGTCCCTCATGGTCACCGGCCTCTCGGGGCTTTGAGTCCTAAAGGAAAGCCTGCGGGAAACTTACTGTATACGGTGATCTTGACGGGCAGGCTGCGGCCCTGGCTGATCGGATTCTCCACCACACAGCTGTACAGGTCGTCGTCCTCCATGAGCACGCGGGTGATGGTGAGCACCTTTTGGTCAGGGGACAGGAGCATTCTCGAGTCATTGAGGAGGGGCTTGCCATCCTTCAGCCAGGTGTAGCTGGGCTTGGTGCCATTCTCATGTGAGCAGTTCAAGGTGAAGGCCTCGCTGAGCTCCAGCACAGTGGTTGAAGCCACCAACACCTGTGGCCTTGAAATGGGCACTGAGCCACAGGAATGGGGAAGCCTGTGAGTCATTGGCTAAGAAGTGTCTCCCTTCCCCTTTTTAGCTCCCTGTCTTCCAACACACCTTTAACACTACCTTCCAACTCAATCTGTGGGCTGAGAAGACTTCAGACATCCTAAGTCCAGTTCTTTCCCATCACTTATTCATTCGTTTCACTGACTATTTATGGAGCACCAACTAGGCATAGCGGGTACAATGCTGAACAATGCAGACATGGTGTTGCCTTCATTCCCTCTTTCCAAATGCCTTCCCATGAACCCTGGGCTTTAATGTCTTAAACTGACCCAGCCAGGAAGATATTTCAGTTGGGCTAAGCCTAGGTCCAACTGTTTAGGTTCAAATCTTGGCTCTATCACTTCTAGCTGTGTGACCTTGGGCAAGTTATTCAACCTTTCAGTGGCTCACTTTTCTCATCTGCAAAAGGAGGATAATGATATTAAATATCCCCAGATTATTATAAGCATTAAATGAGTCAACATATGCAAAGCACTTGGAATAGTTTCTGGCACATGGCAATCACTCTACATGTTAGCCGTGCTGTGCCTGTCTGCCAACTGCTAACATCCACTTGCCTCATTCTCAGCTCCCAAGTGCCTTTTGGGTTGGTTTTCCCTTGGTCTAGCTGGTGCGCTGGGCAGACCCTTCCCCAGTCCCACCTGCCAGTCTTGCCTCTTTCCCTGCCAGAGCCCTTTACCATCTACAGTAAGGTTGATGGTCTTCTCTCCAGTGAAGGTGTCGTCGGTGATGGAGATCTCGACCTCATAGGTGCCCTCATCGGCCAGCTGCAGGTCGCTGAGAAGCAGGGAGCCATTTTCAAAGAGCCGGATACGGTCTCGATAGTCAGGCCGCAGGGTGCCAATGACCTCCGTGCCAATGGACTGCACCACAGTCACTGGCTTGTCCCGCTTCAGCTGCCACTTCACTACAGGCCTGTCACTGCTGGTACTGCTGTACTGCACAGAAAGCAGAGCCGACTTCCCCACGGTGCCATGGATGAGGCGCACGGGGCTGGTGATGTTCACCCCCTCCAGGGGGTCTGTGAACAGAGGCCCATGAGGAAGAGGGAAGCATCAGGCCCTGGGCTCCTTAGCCCACTCCCAACTTTAAGCCCTCTGATCACCCAAAGCTTCACCTATCTGGCTCTTCACTCCCTGCCAATCCTGGTTTCTTAAGCCTGGGTGCTATCTCTTCCCCCATGGTAACTCTGTGCACTTCTGCCCCTTTGTTCTCTCTCACAGCCATCTCATGGCCTTCAATCCTTCTTCCACCTGGCCCTCTGCCTCTCTGGCACTTTGTCCATTGCCTTTCTCTTGTGGCTCACCCACACCCTATGCGCTCCATTCATAAACACATTTATTGAACGTCTCCTATCTGCCAGACACTTTTCTATGTCTTTAGGATATAGCAATGAGCAAAGCCGACAAAAATCCCTACCCCCATGAAGCTTATAGGTCATTAGACCTCTGGGTGAATTTGTCAGATCTTCTTGATTGGGGATTGGGAGGGTGAGGAGATGGAGAAAGCATGCAACACAGATTCACAAAGAAAGGAGCGGGTCATGAGACAGTGCCAGTAAAGGGAAAGCTTAGGGACCTGAAGACAACTTGACCACTTTCTAGTTATACCGAGAGCCTCTCCCCGTCTTTTTTGCAGATGCATGTAGCATCTTACTAGGCCCACTCAGTGCAGAATAGTCCTGCAACTAGGAAGGTGGTTTTGGGAATTCACCCAAAACTCCAGCCCAATCTATACCCCTAGAAGAGGGATTTGGAATCGTTAGAACAAAGAGCTTAGAATCAGAAAAGCTTTTTCAGGCTGGGCTCTACCTCTTACTGGCTATGTGGATTTGGGTACTCATTCTTCTCATTTGTAAAATAAGGATAATAATAACAAGGCTGGGCACGGTGGTTCACGCCTGTAATTGCAGCACTTTGGGAGGCCAAGATGGGCAGATCACCTGAGGTCAGGAGTTCGAGACCAGCCTGGCCAACATGGCAAAACCCCATCTCTACTAAAAATACAAAATATTAGCTGGGCGTTGTGGCACGTGTCTGTAATTCCAGCTACTCGGGAAGCTGAGACACGAGAATCACTTGAACCTGGGAGGCAGAGGTTGTAGTGAGCTGAGATAGTGCTGCTGCATTTGAGCCTGGGTGACAGAGGAAGACTCCATCTCAAAAAAATAAAAAATAAAAAAATAACAACAGCAACTGCCTTATCAAGTTCACAGGATTGGAAAGTACAATATTCATGTTAGTAATTGTCACATAGCAGACAGAACACAAAATTGAGCAGAGTTTTGGGCCTTCTTATTGATACATGACTTAGGAGGGTCCCATCTCCTTGGAGCTCAGATTCCCCATAGATTTAAGGAGTAGTAGGCTAGATGGTCTCATTGGTTTGTTTCAGCCCTGTAATTCTGGGATTTTACCACTTGTCCAATGGATGCCCTGTCCAGAGGGCATTTCAGAGACCTCTTAGGAGCTTTGGGACCTGAAAAGATGCTGTTATTTGGTGTCATCTGGCCTTGTAGAGCAATCCAACCATCCAAAGGAGGGTCTTCTGGAGAGTACGCTGGTTGGGAGCAGGGCTGAGTTTAGCTGAATAGACACATACATGCCAGATTCTCAGTCCCTCTGCACCCCCTGCCGCTTCCTTTGACGGTCATTCCCTCTGAAGCTCCCTCTTTCTTTCTCACCCTTATTTCTCACTCTGCTGCTGCTGCCGTTCAGCGTTGGGGAAACTGAGCTGTACCTTTTCATTCCTTATTTCTCTCCTCGTGCTTAGAGGGCCCAGACCAAACCAAGAGGCAATTAAACAAAAAGGTTGGTGGTGAAGATCAAAGCAAAAAAAAAATTTTTTTTTGAGACGGAGTCTTGCTCTGTCACCCAGGCTGGAGTGCAGTAGCGCAATCTCGGCTCACTGCAAGCTCTGCCTCCCGGGTTCACGCCATTCTTCTGCCTCAGCCTCCTCAGTAGCTGAGATTACAGGTCCCCGCCACCACGCCCGGCCAATTTTTTTGTATTTTTTAGTAGAGATGGGGTTTCACCGTGTTAGCCAGGATGGTCTCGATCTCCTGACCTTGTGATCCGCCTGCCTCAGCCTCCCAAAGTGCTGGGATTACAGGCGTGAGCCACCGCGAGGTTACTAAACATATTAGATCCATTTTTGGAAAAAGTGCTTTGCTAAGTAGTGAGCTCTTCATCTTTGGAAATGGCCAAGGAAAGGCCAACTGGCTATTTTTACACCTTGCTGGGCCTCAGCTTCCTCCTCTGTATAATGAAGTAGCAGGACCAGAAGATCTCTAGGGACTTCTTAGCTCTGACTTTTTTTTTTTTCTTTGACAAGGTCTCACTCTGTTACCCAGACTGGAGTGCAGTGGCGCGATCTTGGCTAACTGCAACCTCTGCCTCCCAGGATCCAGCGATCCTCCCATCTCAGCCTTCCAAGTAGCTGGGACCACAGGCATGTGCTGCTACGCCCGGCTAGGTTTTTGTTGTTGTTGTTGTTGTTGTTGTTTTTTGTATTTTTTGTAGAAACGGGATTTCACCTTGTTGCCCAGGTGGCTGGTCTTGAACTCCTGAGCTCAAGCAATCCACCCGTGTTGGCCTCCCAAAGTGCTGGGATTACAGGCGTGGGCCATTCACACCTGGCCCTAGCTCTGACATTCTATGATCCGTTACCTGCCAGGAATGTTAGAACCATAAAACCTTAAAACTAGAAGAAACAGGCTAGGCACGGTGGCACACGCCTGTAATCCTAGCTACTCGGGAGGCTGAAGCAGGAAAATCTCTTGAACCTGGGAAGTGGAGGTTGCAGTGAGCTGAGATTGCACCACTGCACTCCAGGGTGGGTGACAGAGCACGACTTTGTCTCAAAAAATAAATAAATAAGTAAATTAATTAATTAAAGCAGAAGAGACAGCTCTACTGGTTAAAGCTGAATGCGTGAATATCATATGCTTGCTGTTGAACGAAAATCTTAATTTGGGGCAAGTAAAATGAACAACATAAACTATTTTCAGACTTTTAAAAATTAATATACGTTCTTCCCACAAAATCTTAAATAAAAATGGAAAAAGGAAATATGGTTCCATCTCACCTGCTGTGGTAGAAGAGGTGGTAGGGATGAGTCCTGTCCCCCTCAATAACCCAAGGAGCAACTAGGAATCCCTATTGACTGTGTGCATCAGACTAAAGTCCATTTGGCCACATGATCCATAAGGTTTCTTCCAATTCTTAATTTCTGTGATTATCAACTGCTAGGTCCAAGGCATGGCTTGATTTAGAAAAGCAAACTTTCAAATTTCTCTGAGTAGGCAAATAGGCTTCGGTATGTATAACAAGAGGTGGCCCTGAAAAAAGTCATGAGCTTTATTAAAGGCCACTGGGGTGATGATCAAATAGCTGGGGAACATCTACCCCCTTTCTCGGGACCCAGTGTGCAGTAGTATGCTATGCACGTGAGGGTTGCATATGCAGAGCCATCCTGGAGTTTAGTAAATTGGTGTGTGAAAGGAAAATAAATCTTGGGGCCCCAAAATCACTAAGCTAAAGGGAAAATCAAGCTGGGCACTGCTTATTGGCAAACCTGCCTCCCATTCTATTCAAAGTCACCCCTCTGCTCACTGAGATAAATGCATATCTGATTGCCTCCTTTGGAAAGACTAATCAAAAAAAGAAACTCAAAATAATGCAACCATTTGTCTGTTGTCTGCCTATGACCTGGAAGCCATCTCCCAACAAGAGTTGTCTCATCTTTCCGGACCCAACCAACATTCATCTTACATATGCTGATTCATGTCTAATGTCTTCCTAAAATGTATGAAACCAAACGGTGCTCTGACCACCTTGGGCACATGTCATCAGGACTCCCTGAGGCTGTGTCACAGGCGTGCGTCCTCAACTTTGGCAAAATAAACTTTGTAAATTAACTGACACCTGTCTCAGATATTCGGGGTTCACAGGTGTAATGACCCCAAGCACCAAACTTTGAGGATTCTCATTTCCTTCTTCTGGGAGTCTGGACAGTGACAACCTCAAAAACAAGTGGAAGGGATTTCCCCTCTCCCTTCTATCTTCTGTGGCCTCCTGGAGCTGCCCTGGCTTCCATGCTCTCCTATCCCATCCAAAGTCCTAGTAGCCTTTTTGCTATGTATTTCTCCCTGAAGCCTTTCTGCCAATTTAAAGTTGATTTGTTCTGGATAAAAATATTGGAGAAGTTACGGCCTACAGATTGCCTGAGGCCTTACCCTCCTCTAGATAAGTCCCCTCATCATGCCTGGAAACATGGGCATGTCCGTGGGTCGAAAGGATGGGTCACACGTGTTCATAAGTGAATGAAGGAGTCTTTCTTGAAAGCTGACAGAGAGAGCAGTTTGCTGAGCAAACAGTTTCCCAAAAACTCTAGCCAAAGTCATGCTCTGTATTAAGTTCAGGGTTCCACAACTTTCAAGGGACACAGAGAACTGGGACAGGAGCCAAAGCACGACACAGAAATGAGGAAATAGCCCACAACTAGGGTCCAGAGTGGAAATAAAAGGACTAGGACCACTCAACCTTGAGAAGTGATTAACTTAATCATTGTCTCCAAGGCATCATAATATAGAAAGTTTCTGTTCCCATCAGAGGCTGAAGAAAAGGAAATGAGATCTCAGCAAGTTGTACCCTATCAACCTCAACAATGCGGTACTGGGGTAGATCGGTGGCCACTCCTCAAGTAGGATTTTGAGCTGCTGCGATGCCGGGGAATGTCAAACTTTAGGGTATAAGAATGCACCTGCAGATAGCCTTGGCTTTTCTTAATAGGGTCGTCCCTTAGAGAAATCACCATCCACTCATTTTTATGTGCTCCCTTTGCTGGGCCAAAGTTTCCTTTCGCCAGTATTTGTCTTAAATTTACCTTTTAAAAGTGTCAGTGGGGGTAGTGCCAAATGTGTGTTCTAGGATTTTGTCTATACACACCTTATCCATATTCCCTAACACCAAAGGCTGCTGCCATGTCCCTTTTCATCTGAAAAGTTTTTGGTTTAGTTTGAGTCTGTCTCCATAAAGAAGTCTCTTCATCCTTTTGGCCGTCATAGATACCCCTCCTTGGGCTGTCTCCAACTGTATTATTTCCTTTTATGGTGTGGTAGCCAGAACTGCATCTAATAATCCAAGGGCAGAACAACTCGGTTTCCTAAAAGGAAAACATATTGTTTCTGCTTTTGGTTTTTAATATTATTCTTAATTAATGAGGGTCTGAGAAAACCACCCCCCTTCTCTGCTGTTACTGTATAGGTGCATCACTTACAGTGTTGGGGCTGCTGTGTTGTATTCTTATATTGTTATCCTGTTGAGGCCTACAAGTCATTTGAAGCGCCAGTTATTCAGGGATGTGAGAGAAAACCAGGAAACAGCAGCTGTGAAGAAGGCTTTTGGGATCCAGGAAGAAAGGAGCTGGTAGCTTTTTATCTACAATCTAAGGAGTGTTGATGTTCAGGAATATGTACCTAGTTAATAGGTATTAAGATGGTACACAGAGAGTTACCATGTTTGTGGACTGGAACAATCACTCTTGTTAAGCTGTCAATTCTCCTAAACTGATTTATAATTTAATACAATGCCAACCAAAATCCCAGGAGGTTTACTTTGTGATCTTGACACGAAGATAGACAAATAGATCAACAGAAAGTCTGAAAACATACTTAAATATGATTGCTCAAATGATGACAAAAGTGATACTGCAGTGCAGGGAGAAAAGTGCTTTTCACAAAATAGTGCTGGGCCATGTAGGATAAAATGAATTGACCCTTACCTCACACCTTACACAAATATTAATTTTGGATGGATTGCAGATCTAAATATGAAAGGTAAAACAACAACATTTGAAAAAGAAAACAGACTATGTCCTTGACTTGAGGGCAGACACAGATCTCTTATAAAGGACACGAAAGTGGTAACCATCAAAGAAGGAAATGATACATTAGACTCAGTAAAATTAAGAGCTTCCATTCATCAAAAGATACCATTGTGAAAGTGAAAGGCAAACCATAAAGTGGGAGGAGATATTTGCAATACATATATCCTATAAAAGGCTCATATGCAAAATATATAATTTAAACTCCCACAAGTTCACAATTTTAAAGAAATTCAAACAACACAATAGGAAAATGGGCAATTAATTTTAATAGAAATACAATTTTAAACTTCTTTTTTTCAGCGACAAGGTGTCACCCTGTTGCCCAGGCTGGACTGCAGTGGTGTGATCATATCTCACTGCAGCCTCAAACTCCTGGGCTCAAGAGATTCTCTTGTCTCAACCTCCCAAGTAGTTGGGACTACAGGAACACACAACCACACTCAGCTAATCAAAAAAAAATTATAGAGAAGAGATCTTACTACATTGCCCAGGCTGGTCTTGAACTCCTGGCCTCAAGCAATCTTTATGCCTTGGCCTCTTAAAGTGCTAGGATTACAGATGTGAGCCATCACACCAACCTTAAACCAGAATCTGATGCCAGCTCATACCCACTAGGATGGCCAAAAGGAAAAAAAGAAAATACAATTATTGGGAAGATATGGATCATCTGAAACTCTCATACCTGTTGATAGGAGTGTAAACTGACACATTCACTTTTGAGAACTTGTTTGGCCACATCTATGAAAGCTAAACACACAAATACCCTATAATTAAGCAATTCTACTCCTAGGTGTATCCCCAAAAGAAATGCCCGTATCTGTTCTCCAAAAGACATGTACTATAATAGGATGTATAATAGTAACAACTCTGTTCATAAAGCCCCAATGGGGCTAAGTTGGTTGGGTTGGTTTGGAAACAACCAAAGTGTCTATCAAAGTTGAATAGAGAAATAAATTGTGGCATATTCATACAATGGAATACTATACAGCAGTGAGACCAAACAAACTACGACAACAATGTAGATGAATCCTACAAACTTGGTGTTCAGACATAGAAGACTGAATACATATGATACCACTTATAGAAAGACATGCAAAATTAATTTGTATTAGAAGTTACGATACCACTATAATCCCAGAGGGAAGGCAGTAGTAACTGAGATAGTATGAGGGTGATTCTGAGGTGCCAAAATGTTCTGTTTCTTGATCTGGGGGTTGATTACATGGGTTTGTTAACTTTTTAAAGGCTCACCAAACTGTATCTTTAGGCTAAATGTACTTTCTTGTATGTAATTTTTAATAAACAATTTAAAAAATGACAGCACCTACAATGTGGGGGTGAACTTGGGGCTAAAGAGCATGGAACCCAGGTAAGAGACTTGTTTCTATTGGGTCCCTAGAGGATGGAATAGTTCTTGTATTCCAGAGAATACAACCTTGAAAATCAGCTTACCTACATTTACGGCATGCTGTGCCTATGTCTGTCAGTTAATATTCTGGTCTCTAGAAAATTTTTATTTGAATGTTTCGTAAATTGGAATTTAAAAATTGGGAAATAAAAATGATGAATTTAGAAAAGCTTCATTTGTCCATGTCACGGGCAGAGTGTTAAAGACTGTGTGCTCCATGACGCCTCAGGGCTAGCTTGGTGGTGTCTGCCATAGTACAAGATTAAGGTAAATCTTGGGGAGCCAGGGCCACATGGTCCAGTCTCCCCTTTAGTGCCAATCCTAAAAACTACATTTCCCAGCCAGCTTCCCTTGCTGTTAAGTAGGGCCATATGACTGAGTCGTAGCAAAGAGAACTAGTGCAAGTGATACGTATCACTTACTGACCTTGTTTAGCAAAGTCTTCCTTTTATGTTTCTCCATTAAAAAAATAAAATAAAATTCTCTACCTGGAAGAAAAGAAGATAAACCTCATGGTGATCTTTGGAAGCACATGTCAAAGTTGATAGGGCTCCATTGGCTTGGTCCCTGAAAAACTTCATGGAGCAGAGTCCTTCCACTTCCCAGGCCTAGTCTGAAACTACAGTGGACTGTCACATAGTTAATGCCAGGAACTTAAATTTTGGAATTTATTGGTCCCAGAAGCAGACATTTTTCTAAATAATATATTAGGGATGGCAGGGATTCCTTCTAGAATCTCAGCTCTTATTACTCTTTAGTCCACAGCAGTACAATGGCCTCTCCCAGCACTTACCTCTTATCTATCATAGGTCATTAACTAATATCCTATTAACATAACTTACATTATAATTTTTTTTTTTTTTGAGAAAGTTTCTCGCTCTGTCACCCAGGCTGAAGTGCAGTGACGTGATTATGGCTCACTGCAGTCTTGACCTCCCTGGTTCAAGCAATCCTCCCACCTCAGCCTCCTGAGTAGCTGGAATTACAAGCGTGCACCACTAGGTCTGGCTAATTTTTACATTTTTGTAGAGATGGGGTTTCGCCATGTTGCTCAGGCTGGTCTTGAACTCCTGGGCTCAAGCCATCCAACTGCCTAGGCCTCCCAAAGTTCTGAGATTACAAGCATGAGCCACCGCTCCTGGCCACATTTAGAATGTTTTGGTGTATTTACTAAGTTACATTTTTCCACGTAGAGTATCCTTGATCACCTTTTGTTTTGTCCCAGTCTTAATGACTGATGTGATCTTTCTATAATTTTTTCCTTACCATTTGATGACCGGAAAGAGTTTAGGGCCATCTCTTCTTTGTATATTTGTGTCGTTCCTATTCTCAACCCACTGTCTCCATACCTTCAGCTCTCATTATTTCTTCAGCTCATTGTCATTTCACCAAAGCCAACAGTAACCTCTTAATTGCCTTATCCAATGAGCTCTTTTAGGTCTTTGTCACATTGGATCTCTTTGACACATTCAATGGTGTTGATTTACTCCTGAAAACTCTCAACTCCTTTGATTTTCTGGACAGCACCACAGGCTTCTAGTGCTTCTGTCTCTTTGACTGTTCTCTCTTTGTCTCCTTAATGGGCGTTTCTTCCTCTGCTTCCTCTACGAATCTTGAGGTTACATGATGTTTCATTTTCATTCCATGTTTTTCCCCTCCTAAGTAATATTATCTATTCTTATTGTTTTAACTCTCACCTATGGGCTGACAGCTGCCAAATACTTCTCTCCAACCCTGACCTCTCTGCCACCCAACTCCAGGCTATGTAACATCTTCACACGGAAGCCTCATAGGTGTTTCAATCTAAAGATGTATGATACTCATTTTTTTTGTTTAAGCTTTCACACAGCAATCCTCCCTCCCTTCCTAAATCCTACTTCCTACAGGTCACTAGCTCCTGACTTTACCTCTAAAATATTTTCTCAACATGCCTCATTCCCTCTATCTTTATTATAATTTCAGTCCATGTTATTTCTCTTATTTCTCTCTTGATCTATTGCAATAGCTTTTTGACCTGTGTTCCCCTCAAATTCATACGTTGAAGTCCTAACCCCCAAGTACCTCAGAATGTGACCTTATTTGGCAATGGGGTCACTGCAGATCTAATAAGAAGGGATCATACTGGAGTAGGATGGACCTAATCTAGTATGTGTCCTTATAAAAAGGGGAAATGTGGACATAGACATGCAAACACGGGGAATGCCATACCAAGACTGGAGTGATGCTGCCACAAGTCAAGGAATTACCAGAAGCTAGGAGAGAACCCTAAGGCAGAGACCTCCCTGGAAGCTTCAGAGAGAGCATGGCCCTGCTGACACCTCAATCTCCCACTTCTGGCTTCCACGACTTTGAGATAATGTATTTCTGTTGTTTAAGCCACTCAGTTTGTGGTATTTTGTTACAGGAGCCCTAGAAAATGAATACAAACTTCCTTTCTTATTTTATTTGCCTCCAGTTTCCCCTCCAATGGCCCCCTGCAGACTGAGTAAGCTATCTGAAAGGTACATGTAACCCTGACAGTCCCCAAATTAAAAACCGCTCACTCTCCCACCTCTCAATCCCCAGATTATGAGTCTGGTTTACAAAGCTCTTGCCTAACTCAATTCGTGCTTTTCTCTCCAGCAGTGATGAACTGCTGGGCTCTGACTAAACACTTGATGTTATTTCAAGCTGTTGACCTTTGCTCATTTCCCAACCCTAACACCCACTTATACTCCTACCTTTTTTTCCCATCTTTTAAAATTCAGTGCACACATTCCTTCTATCAGAAAACCTCCCCCTGATATTCCCACACCCTGTGTCCTACCCTACCAACCCCCCCTCCACCAGCACCAGCTTCCCGGATGGGGTAGGTGACTTTCTCTGATTGCTATGCATTCTCTGCGTAATTGACTTATGGTAGTTCCTGCAGTTTAGTAAAATGATCTCCGCATCTGTTTGCCTCACTAAGTTGTGAATTCCTAGGCGCTCTGTAATTGGGTGTGTGTGTGTGTGTGCATATGTGTATGTACTCATAAATAGGTATATGTAAATAAGATCATTTCTCGAAGAATTGGTAGGGGGCGGTAGAGGAGGTAAGCAGCTATGGAGTGGAGTGAATTATGGATAGGTGGGTATGACTATCCCGCACTAGGAGGCTCACTATCTCCAAAGCTGCTTTCATCTGCCTTACTCTTTTACACTCAGAGAAGTCAGAGTCGGGGGCTGGGGAAGTACAAAAAGAAGATTTCCCCTATCCCCACCCCTCAAGCCCCACCACAATCCCTTGGAAAGAATGTCAGACTGGCCCACGCCAACAAGTCATCCCATACGAAATGGCCCAGTGCCCGCCATCTAATGTACTGAATGCCGTGGGAGCTCCAAAGTCATGCAGCCTTTTGGGGGAAGGGGGCAGGGGCCGCGCGGGAGGCACACGAAATAAAGAAATATGTTCAACGCTAATGCCTGAATTCCCTGAGATGCTTCCCACGGCAGCTGAACTCTCCCCCACTCCTGCCCCAAAGGCATTCAGGCCCTCCACTCTCCCCTCCCTCTGCTGTAAAAAAGCCTGGGGTCCTTTCTTCAGACCCTTTCTTACCCTCTGGCCTCCTACCTGTCTGGATCAGAAGAAGGTAGACAAAAGGAGCGAGGCGCAGGGCCCTGGAGGCTCTGGACAGGGCTCCCCTTTCTCTCTTCATTTTGGGTGGCGTTCTCCAGCTCTAGTGCAGACAATTAGCATGATTTCTCCACTCTGGGCACGTCCCCTTTGTACCACTCGGAGTTTCTCTGCCCGAACACAACCCTGCCAACTTCCCTCTGAATACACAGAGCTCTGTGTATTGCTGGACTTGTTCTTTCCTCTCCCTCAGACCTGGCATTTTCTAGTTTCCAAGCCCTACATCCCCAGTTTGGAAGTGGGTATCTGCTTAGGAGATAATCTCCAACTCAGGTTCCAACATGGGGGGCACCAGCAGCCCAGCAGTTGGTTGTTGCTGTGTGTTGGAGGCTCTGTGCTGAGCCTCACTACCCGGGGAGATGAGGATCTGGGCTCAGAGCACTGAGCTGGGACACACACTTAACTGGACTTTGTGTCCCAACCTACCCTGTCTCCACCTCACACTCCTTCTCCCTGAGGAGGAGGGTACATGCCAGGACAGACCTCCAATAAGCTCTGAAAAGGGAGGGAGAAGAGATTTAAAAAGCTGGGGAGGGAAAGACTCCAGAGAATTGCTGAAGAAATGGAAAACCCCTGTTCCATCCCAAAGGAAGAAGACTGGAAAACAGCTTGAATTCTATTATTTTTACACTTGTTTTTCCCTGGCTTGGAATTTTCTCTTCTATCATAGAATCACATAGATGCTGGACACCTCTTTCCAGAAGCCACTCTGTGCATTCCCCTGCTTTCAGACAATTTTCTAGAAGATGTCTGAGCAAAATGAAGGTCATCTCCTGACAGTCAGCATCCTGGGGTTCTGTTATCAGCTTAACAGCCTAGCTGTGCCCTCCTGTTTCGAGGCTGTGAAGAGGAGAAACACCCTAGCTCTACTCTGACCCCCACTCAGATGTTCACATCTTTTCATGAGGGCGGCCAAGGGAATGGATGCCTAGTAACTGTGATCTTGGGATGGGCTCGCAACCTCTTTGAGCCTCCAATTTCTCATCTGTAAAATGGGGAAAAGAATAGCTTCCTTGAGGGGAATTGTTGGAAGCATTGATGAAGATTTGGTACGGAAGAGTACCTAGCAAATCCTTTGTTACAGAGATGATGTTTTAAAGGTTTTAAAAATTGCCTTTTCTTGTTTCTTTTTTCATTCATGCTGGGATCTTTATATTTTTGGGAGACCAAACTTCACAACTTCCTTCTTGGTCATCCCTAACCCCTGGTCTTGGTTTTGTAAATGCAGCAATTATCTCTCTAAATATTCTTTTTACATACTGGAGAAAGCCTGAGTAGGTCAACTTTCTAGAACTGAAGTATTATTACATAGCCTTTCTGAGCCTCGGCAGAGGGAGAAGAGTTGGGAAGCACTGAACTTCACAGAACTCTCCGAAAACATTCTGAAATATATAAAGGGGATTCTTTTCTCCTTTTGCGTTTCTGTGTTTATGACTTTTCCCTAGACAACTCAAGCACCTTTCTTCCACTGGAAGAGCTAACGTTATTATAGCAGGTACACAAAAAGAAAGAGTCAATATTCGGCTTCTGACATTTAAAATAGCATTTCAAAGTCCATAGCAAGATGAAAGGCTTAGCCAGTCTTTGTAAGGGACAAAAAAGTATTCTAATTTCTTTTATCTACCCCTTGACATATGATAGATCAGCCTGTGGACTGGATCACAGAGTCCTTCTGGAGTGTAGATAAATGCCCTCTTGGCCTGTGATGGCTGGGCCTTGAGGCTTATGGATGGGAGTAAAAGGAGGATGCGGTTTTTGGGAAATAGAAAGCCCGAAGTCTGCCCTTGTTATCCTGAAGCACTGTGGAAAGAAAAATGTGCTATAGGGAGACTAAGAGGACCTAAGTTCTCAATATCTCCACTTTCCTGCCCCAGAGGTGGCTCTTTATACCTGCACAGAATTTGCAAGGGTTTCTAGGTGTCCAGAAGCCCTTGAGGAGACTCAGAAGTGCCGAGAGGGTAAAGAACTGGCAGGAAGCAAAAGATTGAGCAAAGGCACTGCCATGTACGGGGATTCTGAGGCCAGAGGCAACAGCTGGGGCCACCTACTGCTGTGGTGGGAGCCTCAGGTAGCCCATCAGGCCAGGAACAAATGTAGATTCTGAGTAGAGACTGGTGGAAACCTGAGAATACCACACAGGTCCACAGACACTGTCTCCCCCTGTTGCCACAAGGTTACTTCAGCCACACCACCTATATTTACCCCAGCTCTTACCAGAGAGGAGCTGGGGTTGGGAGAGGACATTGGAAAGACTGCTTGAGCAATTGTCCGAGCTGTCCAAGCAGAGACTGAGCTACCTAAAGACAGTGTGAAAATGGTTGGATCAGACTGGGCTTACTGAGATGGTGTGATATTTTCCTCTGCTACCCTGAGGGGTGAGAGGTTCATGTGGAAGATCACAGCAACTACAAAGACATAAAGGCATTCCCTTTCCTTTGTACGTCGGAATGTACAAGGAGCAATTTTGCAATCTTGCTTCCAGCAAATGAGTAGGCCTTTAGAAACTTATAATCATGTACTTATGTGCCTTTCTCTCCTGAGAAACAGAGAGCTCTTTGATTTAAGAGCTGTCTTATCTGTCTCTCTGTCCATAGTACTGAATACAGGGCAGGCACATAGTACGTGCTCAACAGGCAGTTGCCAAATATTGAATGGATAAGCCCTTGCCTTAGTTCCTTTAGAGGGCTTCTCAAGCAGCTGGACAACTGGGAGTTGGGGGAGCGAGCAAAGGAGTGAGGCCGCAGTATGTGGACACATATTAGGCACCCCTTGGAAATTCCCAGAAATCACCAGGGCTCACTTTGAGTGGGGACACTGATCCAATAGGCAATTGATTTACAGAGAGATAAAGTAACAGCCTCACACATGACACAGAGTGTTTATCTCAGCTGTCTTGGCTCGCCTTATGTTATCCTTCCTTGTGTTGAGTTTTTTCCTCTGGGCGTGTCCGTCTTATGTAATTGTTGATGATGCTGGCTGTTTTTTTTTTTTTAAGGGATATTCCGACTATTAATGTTACATTTCTTTAATGTCAAAAGTATATTTATATTTGTTAGTCCACATGTCCAATTTTTGGATCAGAAAGTGTGTTTATTGCGGCCATTTCCTCATGAGCCTGCAAGCCTCTCTGGAGCAGGGAACATAATTCTTCATTCCTGTGGATCTCCCTATGGGGCCCAATTCTGAGCTCTGCACAATGAGGCTGCTCCAACAATGGTGTCGACGAACTGCTTGACTGATGGCAGTCATCCCTTGCATAGCCAAGGCCCACCGCCCTGCCTTCTCTGAGCACTCTGACAGATTCATTTCTGAGGGCACTGTCCTCTTCTGAGCAGCATAGCCCAGTTCTCTTGGCCTCTTCACTGCACACAGTTGCTTCAGAATACTTCTTATTTGGAAACCCCTCTGGGGCTCTGGAATCTGGACTCCTCTCCCCTGCAACAGTGGCAGCCCTGGCTGCTGGTACTCACACCTCTGTGCTGAGCACCCAGACAGAGCCCCTGCAGCTCAGCATGGAGTGCCTCAACACACATGCATCCACCAGCAGAAACTCAGAAGTATCTGTCTCTAGAATGGAAGGAAGAAGGAAGGTAGTGATTTTAACCGAATCACCATTCGATGCAAACCTCTGTGAGAGCGGGCCAAAACAACAAATAAACAAACAAAAAAGGAGGCTAAGAAGTTGTAAAACTGAACTCTGTCTTACAAGAACTGAAGGTCTTGTAACAGTCACAGAGCAGTGGACTCACTGTGCAGCAAGAGACACTTATGATAACCTTGTCTCATTTCTCCATTTTTTCAGATGAGGAAACCAAGGAGTAGTGGGGTTAAGTAATTTGCCCAAAGGTAAACGGCTATCTACTGATGGACCCTGGACTCCCGATGTTACTTAAAAGCAAATGAACAAGCAAAAATCATTTTAAAAATTAAATTACTTAATAGTAAAGGCAAGAAAAAATAACACACATGAATGACATGTGAGTAAGTACCATTTTAAATAATTCTACTATTAGAAGTAAGAGTGGCCTGTTCCTCTGTCTCCAAGGAATAATGATAATACTATAAGAGAGGTTTAGAAATCACCCTTACTGCCGGGCGCGGTGGCTCACGCCTGTAATCCCAGCACTTTGGGAGGCTGAGGCAGGCAGATCACGAGGTCAGGAGATCGAGACCATCCTGGCTAACACGGTGAAACCCCGTCTCTACTAAAAATATAAAAAATTAGCCGGGCGTGGTGGCGGGTGCCTGTAGTCCCAGCTATTCAGGAGGCTGAGGCAGGAGAATAGCGTGAACCCACGAGGCAGAGCTTGCAGTGAGCGAAGATCGCACCACTGCACTCCACCCTCGGTGACAGAGCGAGACTCTGTCTCAAAAAAAATCACCCTTATTAATAATATCCCATCAGTGGTGATTTTTATGTTTAGCATGCCTCCTCCTCCCCTTCATTCACTCATTCACTTCCTGCTATTAAATGAGCCATATCCGTCTCCTCCACTAAATTGTGAATCATTGTTGGTAGCAGAATGAGAAAAAGCCTTCCAACTAATGGCACCAAAATTCCTGTGAGTGAGGGAATTTTCTTTAGCAAGAAAGATATCTTGATATGCCACATGAAGTAGAAGGTAAGACCTTGAGCATTAAGAGTCAAGGAACAAAAAGATAAATTGCTCCTTCTTAGAAATAAACAGGAATTTGGGGGCAAGGAAAGTGCAAAGAGGAGAGAGATGAAGACAGAAAGAGGGGATTATAAATTATTATTAATAAGGGTGATTTCTTTTTTTTTTTTTTGAGATGGAGTCTCGCTCTGTCGCCGAGGCTGGAGTGTAGTGGCGCGATCTTCGCTCACTGCAAGCTCTGCCTTGTGGGTTCACGCTATTCTCCTGCCTCAGCCTCCTGAGTAGCTGGGACTACAGGCGCCCGCCACCACACCTGGCTAATTGGAGAATTGAAGGAAATTTAAGAGCAGCTTGCATTGTTACACTGTATACCTCTCCTCCTTTGTCTTCTTCAAAATTCACCTTGAAGAAAACTTCTTCTTTAAAACTTTACTACACTCAAATGCAGTATGTGTGTGTGCTTCTAGCCAATAAAATATGGCAAAGGTGATGGGATAGGCACTCTCTTGATTAGGTTACAATATGGAAGACATAGACCAGAGAGAGATTGTCTAGTGTACCACCATGGCATGAGAGGCCCCTGTGGCAAGGAACTGCTGGCCTCCTCTAAGAGTTGAGAGCAACTGTCAGTCAACAGCCAGCAAAGAAAAAAAAAAAAAAGGAACCTCAGCGCTATAACCACAAGGAACTGAATTCTTCCAACAACCATATGAGCTTGGAAGAGGACCCCCCAGGCTCCAGAAAGGAACCTGGACAGCTGACACCTTAATTGAAGTCTGGTGAGAGACCCTGAGCAGCAGATTTATCTAAGCCGTGCATGAACTTCTGACCCAAAGAAACTATAAGAAAATAAATGTATGCTGCCAGGCATGGTGGCTCATGCCTGTAATCCCAGCACTTCGGGAGGCTGAGGCAGGCAGATGGCTGGAGCCCAGGAGTTGGAGATCAGCTTGGGTAACACGGCAAAACCCCGTCTCCATAAAAAAATACAAAAAATTAGCTGGGCCTGATGGTGTGTACCTGTAGTCCCTGTGACTCTGGAGGCTGAGGTGAGAGGATCCTTTGAGCCCAGGAGGTTGAGGCTCCAGTGAGCTGAGATTGTACCATTGCATTCCAGCCTGGGTGACAGAGCCAGAACCTGTCTCAAATAATAATAATACATGTATGCTGTTTTAAGCTGCTAAATGTGTAGTATTTGTTATGTAGCATAGAAAATGAATACAATTATCATGTGTGCATTTATACTGACACAGAGGACTGAGTTCCAGGTTTGGTACAACATGGTATGGAGAAAGGACGGCATATGTAGAACTGTGAAATGAGCTCTAAACTGACTAATTCAGCTGAAGCAGGAGTATGGAGTCAGGGATGATCCTGAAAACCTAGGCCTTCAAAAATTTTAAGAAATATTGGTATCTTAGTTTGGGTTTCCTCAGAGGCAAATCCTAAGTCAAGAAGTCAAATAGTTTATCCAAAAGGTACAGCAGAACCAGGCAGTATATTGGGGGAATGAAACTGGAAGGAAAGGAAGCCAGTAAAGGCTGCATATGAAGCAAATCACTATTGTAGGCAGCTAGAGCTTACTCCTCCTGGGAGCCCTAGGTGGTAGTGGGGATAGGGAGCTGGGGTATTTATCCACCAACTGCCATCAGATATGCGCTAAGGGGCTGCTTCTGAGGGGTAAGGAGAGGTTAATTTCTGAGGCTTCTTACCTCCCTCTTCTAACTGCTCTCTCTCTCTCTCTCTGTGTGTGTGTGTGTGTGTGTGTGTGTGTGTGTGAGAGAGAGAGAGAGAGAGAGAGAGAGTGCTACTCTCTATCACCATCTATATATATATATATATATATATATATTTGCTTATTTATTTCTTCCAACCCCATCTTACAAACAAGAAAACAAACTTCTGAGAGGTCAGCAGCTTGTTGAGGTCACATAGCTGTTAAGTGACAAAATTTGGATTAGATCCCAGACTGATCACCAAAAAAGCTTAGGCTTTTGACCAACCCCTAATGCACCAGTAGGAATTCCTCCTCCTGGTATAAGCTTTTACTCTCCAGGACCTACTCCCTGACTAGCTCTGGATACGAAGCTACCCTCTCTCCCCACTCCTTGGGCCTGCTAATATTGGTGAAGGTATTTTCTTTCTTTTTTTTTTTTTTTTTTGAGATGGAGTCTCACTCTGTCACCCAGGCTGGAACGCAGTGGCGTGATCTCTGCTCACTGCAGCCTCCGCCTCCTGGGTTCAAGCAGTTATCTGCCTTAGCCTCCCGAGTAGCTGGGACTACAGGTGCCCGCCACCATGCCCAGCCAATTTTTTTTGTATTTTTAGTAGAGACGGGGTTTCACCATCTTGGCCAGGCTGGTCTTGAACTCCTGACCTCGTGATCCACCTGCCTCGGCCTCCCAAAGTGCTGGGATTACAGGTATAAGCCTCCGTGCCTGGTCTAGTGATGAAGTTATTTTCATTTTTATTTTTTGTTGTATAAATCTATATGCAAATGGTATTGGTGTCATCTCTACCATAAGTTTGATTTCTCCTAATGGACAGAGGGCTCAGGAGGCAAACACCAGCCAGAGAATTTGCAGAGCTGCAGCACATTGCCTGGGAAACAACGAGTTTGTATGAGGCTTTGTGTTGAGAGGAGGCAGGGCCCAGCTCCTACAGCAAGCTCTGAATAAGAGACAGATTAGCCAGCTCCCTTCAGAACAAAACAAGCTTTCTGTATGCCTGGACAGTGAGGAATGGCCCTCCCCAAGAACATTTTTTTTCTATTCATTTTCTTTCTAAAGTTCTCCTAGGTGGCCCTACTCTGGGGGCCTCAGAAAAACATCAAATAGAAAGTAGAAATGGAGTCAAAAGACACCTTCATCCTGAACATTGGTTTTGCTGGCTGCAGATTTCTGTAAACATGAAGAGTTACTCAGATGAAAAGGGTTCTGCAGAGATATGGTGTCTCCACAAGATGTGGAGTTTGTTGGGAGAAATACATGATCCCGGGGGTGGCATGGGGTCCTGGGTAAATTTTGGAAGGGCAGCAAGGAGGTGCTCCCATTTCTCTACTGAAAACAGGAGAACATCAAAGTCTTTTATACTGAGAATAAATATTTGATTTTTGAATAGAATTCCGGCCCCCTCAGAAACTGAGAGGGACTCAGGCTTGTGTCCATGGTTGCTAAACGTGCTCTATTCAGCCACTCTCCAGAGGAACAAAGAGGAGAAATTAATTGGCATTAAAAGGCTGGAAAGATCCAACTTTTGCTGACCTATTTAAGATGCAGCAAGGATATTCTGGAGAATATCTCTGGAGTTCTGTTCTTGCAAAGCTTCAGTGCTTAAATACAAACAGGTTGGAAAATCATAGGGAAGCCACAAATTACACCCCAGCTCATGAAAGGCTTCATTGTTCCCTTCTCCTAGATCCTCAGATGGTGTCCACCCAGCAACTGTGTCAGGGGAAGGATTCGCTGCCCTCTGCCATCATTCACCCTCCTACCGAAGAGGGAGGCTCAGAAATGGGAATCAGCTGGCCAGCATCTGATACTTGCCTACTGTGTAAAGAACACTCTATATTCCAAACGTTAATAAGAGTGGTGGGATGTGGAAGAGGAGGAAGGCGGCACATTCAAAAGTAATAGACGACACAATCCCTGGATCCCTGTCTAGCAGCTGAAATATATTATAGCTGGGAAGGCTGCACTACATCTATAAGCAAGTATAATTGATAAAACATTTGCATTGCCCTTTACAAATTATCTTTTAGAATATTATTTTATTTAACCTTCTAACAATGCTGTGCAATGGGATTTTTTTTTTTCCATTTTTCAAGGAGGATCATGAAGCTTAGAGAGGTTAAATAACCTGCTCCAAGTCACACATTTTACAAGTTGGCACAGCCTAGACTCAGCTGTGCTTCCTGTCTAATGTTCATAATGCTGTATCCCTGAAAGAGGTTGCCTTCACATTTTACAAGTTGGCACAGCTTACACTCAGCTGTGCTTCCTGTCTAGTGTTCATAATGCTGTACCCCTGAAAGAGGTTGCCTTCAGCCAGGCCCAGAAGTAAAAACTAAGTAGGAAAAGGAGAGTTCTGAGACAAGATGTGAGAAAAGGGATCAGGCAGGTGACAGGACCATAAAAAACAAAGCTTAGTCAGCAAGGGAAACAGGGCCCCCACTGGTTAGGCCAGGGACACTCAGAAGATAGATTTGTGATACACAGGATTCGATATGGGGAGGAACCACATTTCTTAAAAGAAGGCCCTAGCTAAGTTGTTAGCAGAGGTGTCTTGAAGACAGCCCCCAATTTTTCCCCTTTTTGCAGTACTTACAGGATTTGGCTTTGTCTAGTTTAAAGATCCTTGCCAAAGTCAGGCCTCCAAGATTCTGCATCTGGTTTGTTGCCCGACAAACTAAGGAATGTGATTTGTCAAGATCATTTGTTTGTAAGTGACTGAAGTTCAACTGGAACTATCTGAAGCAAAAAGGGAAGAATTTCTTGCATCATGTAACAAAATATTTCAGGGATCAGGAATAATTGGAAATAAGACAGTATTTTATATCTGTGCTGTCAAATATAGTAGCCATTAATTAGCCCCATTTGGCTAGTGGGACTGAGGAAATACATTATAAATTTTGTTTAATTGTAATTAAACTTAACACATGTATTTACTGGTTAGCATATTGGACAGTGCAGCTTGTCATGCAGGCAGGAGAAGAAGACTCCTGATGGAACTAGTTAAAAAATAATCTTGGCAAAAGGCTGTGGCTTAGGTCACATGCACAGCTCTGGATCAATCACTGTAACAAGGAGACCAGCACACTATCCCAGGCTGCCACAGTCACAGGTGGGGCCATTACTAGAAAAAGTGGGAGAAGGGATGCTGGGAAGACAAATCAAAATCTTCTAAGGTTTTATGACTTCTATCTTGCTTCCTAAAAAAAATATTAGCAAGCATTTACTGGAAGTCTATTATGCATGATATATTTTACATATGTAACATTACTTCTCACAAAACACAAACAAACCCTCAAGGGCCAATTATTATTACATATGTTACATATCTAGAAATAAAGACTCAGATAATGTGACTTGACCACAGACAATAAATTGCAGAACTGGAACATAAACCCAAGTTTGTCTCTAAAACCCCTTTCTCCACTGTAATATGCTATCCCCAAAGATTCAGGATATAGGGAATGTGACTGTTAATAGTAGATAATTTAAACAATCATAGCTGAACACACACAAATGAATAACTTGGCTTTCTCCAAATGGTTATCTAGAGAGACTTACTGCTTTTTTTAAAATAAAATTCTATTTTCATTGTGGTAAAATATACAAAGTATAGAGTTTATCATTTTAACTTTTTAAGGTGTACATTTCAGTGGGATTTAGTACATTCACATTGTTGTGCAGCCATCACACCATCTTCTCCAGAACTTTTTCCTCTTATTTTCTCTTTTAAGGCCTCATGTCTTACACTTTTTAGGGGTTACATTTTAAAAATTCTTTTAAAAATTGCTTTTAGAGCCTGCAACATATTTTTTAAGTATCTTTAATAATTACAATTTTTATAATTCAAGAGATTTTTTTTTTTAAAAATCAAGCATAGAGTGAATAATATAAGTAACAAGGATAAAATAATTTTGGCTAAAACTAGCTTTAAAGTAAAAGTCTCGCCTGACCAACATGGTGAAACCCTGACTCTACTAAATACAAAAAATTAGCTGGGCGTGGTGGTACATGCCTGTAATCCCAGCTACTCGGGAGGCTGAGTGGGGAGAATCTCTTGAACCTGGGAGGCAGAGGTTGCAGTGAGCTGAGATTGCATCACTGCACTCCAGCCTGGGCGACAGAGTGAGAATTTGTCTCAAAACAAAACAAAACAAAAAAAAAAGAAAAGTCTCCTACTTTAGTCAAGTTTCTTTGGCTTCAAAGAATAGATATCCCAGTGAAGTACCATCAACCATGAGGAGAGGCATATTGCATGAATACATAAGACCTGGATCTGGAATTGAATGGCTCAGTTTTGAGGCCGCTCCAGGAACCAATTTTTGTAGGTAGCTCTGACTCATTCTGCTTCTCTTTCAGTCTCCAATATTTACCAATGGACTTATCTCAGAGCTCGTCTATGGTCTACGTTACAAATAATATAAAACCCAATGCTAATTGGCATTGATAATAAAGAACTTTATTGGCTCATGTATTTGGAAAGACTAGAGATGGGGTAGCATTGAGATAATTCAGAGGCTCAACAGTGTCAACAGGGAATAGAAAGAAGGACTTATTTATTTATTTCTGAGATAGAGTCTCGCTCTGTCGCAGAGGGAGCAGACAGCCAAAAAGCCCTTCCTTGGAAGATCTGGGTAGTGAATCTCTCAACTATCCTATGGTAACGTAGAGAGATACTGAAATCCCTGTTAATTTTCTTTTAATCACACACCAAGAGTAAGGAGAAAAAGACTTTTGCATCCATGGTAAAACTAGAGAATCTTTTGCAAAAAGTAGTACAGCAGATGCTATTGAGAAAACTGGGCTTAACTAGAGCAATCTGCTATTGGTGCCATTTACAGTAAAATGCTACTGCAGAAACCTGGTCTGCACAGGCAAGCAGAAGGACTCCTCTAGTTATCCTAGTTAGAAAGGTTATTTTGAGAGGTGGATAAGGAGGAGGAAGAAAAAGGACAGTGCTATGGTCCATTTTCAGGAAATAGCCCAGAAAATCAGTTAGCCCTGGAACACTCTGCTGAAACTTGGGAGATGGGCTGAAAGTGGCCATGACTCAGCTGCCTGACGCTTCACTCCCCAAAATCCAGTTCCCTTGAAAGTAGAGATAGGCAGGTTTCTCACTTCTATAGATGTTCTCCTTAGGCTATGCCCTGAGAACTGACATGTGACCAAGTTTTCTAATTTGTTACAGGTGTGGGTCAGCCAGCAACAAATAGGAAAATAGTGACCAAAAATGCAAATTGCTCCCTCATGCTCACGAAACAATCAGTTCTGTGTGGGATGGACTGCTGCCAAGGACCCAGTGACTCGGGGCTTTGTGCAGACATGTCCAGGGATCCCCCAGACACAGAAAAGGGATTATATCCAACTCTGATGAGGAGTGCTCTGGAGCAGGGCCTCAATACTTTGGTGCCAGCAATATCCATTCTTTTAAGTTCCTGAAGAAGATAGACATTTCTAAGCAAACAGTTTCCTTGCTGAGAAACCAACTCTGGTTACATAGAATATAAATGTTCCTGAAGAGGTCAGAAAATGGGAACAGGGCCTTAGATGTGAATTCTCTGGACACACCAAGAATGTAGATTATTGGCCGGGTGTGGTGGCTCACAGGTGTAATCCCAGCACTTTGGGAGGCTAAGGCAGGCAGAACACCTGAGGTCAGGAGTTCAAGACCAGACTGGCCAACATGGTGAAACCCCATCTCTGCTAAAAATACAAAAATTAGCTGGGCATGGTGGCAGGTGCCTGTAATCCCAGCTACTGGAGAGGCTGAGGCAGGAGAATCGCTTGAACTCCGGAGGTGGAGGTTGCAGTGAGTCAAGATTGCACCACTGCACTCCAGCCTGGGTGACAGAGCAAGAATCTGTCTCAAAAAAAAAAAAAAAAGAATGTAGATTATTATGAAACCACTGGCCCAGGTGCTAGTGGGAGGCACAGGCCTTGAGGTGGAGGGTTGAAGAAAGCAAGGAGATAACTAACAACACTTCTTCCCAAGTGTTGGTGTGTATGTGTCTGTGTATGGAGGTGTGCAATTCAACCTCTCTGTTGCTTTCTCAAGTTTAGGTTGGTGCAAAAGTAATTGGGATTTTGGTACCAGCCACTGCAAAAACATACCAAATTGTAAAGACTATGAATACTATGAAGAAACCACATCAACTAATGGGCAAAATAACCAGCTAGCATCATAATGACAGGATCAAATTCACACATACAATACTAACCTTAAATGTAAACGGGCTAAATGCCCCAACTGAAAGACACAGACTGGCAAATTGGATAAAGAGTCAAGACCCATCAGTGTGCTGTACTCAGGAGACCCATCTCATGTACAAAGACACACATAGGCTCAAAATAAAGGAATAGGGGAATATTTACCAAGCAAATGGAAAGCAAAAAAAAGCAGGAGTTGCAATCCTAGTCTCTGACAAAACAGACTTTAAACCAACAAAGATCAAAAGAGACAAAGAAGGGTATTACATAATGGTAAAGGGATCAATACACCAGAAAGAACTAAATATCCTAAATATATATGCACCCAATACAGGAGCACCCAGATTCATAAAGCAAGTTCTTAGAGATCTACAAAGACACTTAGACTCCCACACAATAATAGTGGGAGACTTTAACACTCCACTGTCAATATTAGATAGATCAATGACACAGAAAATTAACAAGGATATTCAGGACTTGAACTCAGCTCTGGATCAAGCACACCTAACAAACATCTACAGAACTCTCCACCCCAAATCAACAGAATATACATTCTTCTCAGCACCACATTGCACTTATTCTAAAATTGACCACATAATTGGAAGTAAAACACTCTTCAGCAAATGCAAAAGAACGGAAATCATAACAGTCTTTCAGACCACGGTGCAATCAAATTAGAACTCAGGATTAAGAAATTCACTCAAAACTGCACAACTACATGGAAACTGAACAACCTGCTCCTGAATGACTACTGGGTAAATAATGAAATTAAGACATTAATAAATAAGTTATTTGAAACCAATGAGAACAAAGACACAATGTACCAGAATCTCTGGGACACAGCTAAAGCCATGTTTAGAGGGAAATTTATAGCACTTAAATGCCCATAGGAGAAAGTGGGAAAGATGTAAAATTGACACCCTAACATCACAATGAAAAGAGCTAGAGAAGCAAGAGCAAATAGCAGAAAACAAGAAATAATTAAGATCAGAGCAGAACTGAAGGAGATAGAGACACAAAAAACTCTTCAAAAAATCAAGGAATCCAGGAGCTGGTTTTTTGAAAAGATTAACAAAATAGATAAGACTGATGATGGGTTGATGGGTGCAGCAAACCACTATGGCACATGTATACCTATGTAACAAACCTGCATGTTCTGCATGCATATCCCAGAACTTAAAGTATAATTAAAAAAGGTAATTGCGGTTTTGGACCATGAATTTTAAGTGATTATAACTAGGTTCAAATACATTTTTATTAATCAAAACAGGAACCATTACAATCAACACCTTTTTGCCAATGAGAAATAAGTTCGTTTATTCCTGTAGTGTAAGAAGCTGTGCTTCGGGATTCACCAAACTCCTAAAAAGCATTTTCTGCATCCTGCTGGTTGTAGAAGTGTTTTCTCTGCAAAAAGTTGTTGAGATGCTCGAAGAAGTGTAGTTGGTTGGCCATAGGTCAGATGAATATGGCAGATGAGGCAAAACTTCATCAATTTGTTCAACTTTTGAAGGGTTGGTTGTGCGACACGCAGTCGGACATTGAGTTGTGGAGAAGAACTGGGTTCTTTCTGTTGACCACTGTCAGCTGCAGGTGTTGCACTTTTCAGTGCCTCATTGATTTGCTAAGCATACTTCTCAGATGTAATGGTTTCACCAGGATTCGGAAAGCTGTAGTGGATCAGACTGGCAGCAGACCACCAAACGGTGACCATGACCTGTTTTTGGTGCTTTGGGAAGTGCTGTGGAGCTTCTTCTGGGCCCAACCATTGAGCTGGTCATTGCCAGCTGTTGTATAAAATCTACTTTTCATAGCACGTCTCAATCCGATTGAGAAATGGTTCATTGTTGTGTAGAACAAGAGAAGACAACACTTCAAAACGATAATTTTTTTTTATTTTTAGTTGGCTCATGAGGCACCCACTTATTGAGCTTTTTTACCTTTCCAATTTCCTTCAAATGCTGAGTGACCATAGAATGGTCAACATTGAGTTCTTGGGCAACTTCTCATGTAGCTATAAGAGGATGAGCTTCAATGATTGCTCTCAATTGGTCGTTGTCAACGTCCCATGGCCGGTCACTATGCTCATCATCTTCAAGGCTCTCAGCTCCTTTGCAAAACTTTTTTTTTTTTAATTGAGATGGAGTCTTGTTCTGTCACTGGAGTGCAGTGGCACAATCTCGGCTCACTGCAACCTCTGCCTCCCTGGTTCAAGCGCTTCTCCCACCTCAGCCTCCGGAGTAGCTGGGATTACAGGTGCATGCCACCATGCCCAGCTAATTTTTTTATTTTTAGTAGAGACGGGGTTTCACCATGTTGGCCTGGCTGGTCTTGAACTCCTGACCTCAAGTGATCCGGATGCCTCGGCCTCCCAAAGTGCTGGGATTACAGGTGTGAGCTGCTGTGCCTGGCGATCCTTTGCAAAACTTCTTGAACCACCACTGCATTGTACATTCATTAGCAGTTCCTGGGCCAAATGCATCCTTGATATTGCAAGTTGTCTCTGCTGCTTTGCAGCCCATTTTGAACTCGAATAAGAAAACTGCTTGCATTTGTTTTTTGTTTAACATCATTTCCATAGTCTAAAATAAACATAAACAGCAAGAAATGTCATTAGCAAAAAAAAAGTGAGAAATGCCCATTAAACTGATGTATAACATAACCACATTTATTCAAGCATGTATTCCAACATCAAATGGCAAATTCCAACAATGAAAAACCACAGTTACTTTTGCACTCACCTGATAGTAGCTGTTTTTTGTTCCTTGCCCCTCTGGGTGGAGGTGGGATGGGTTTCCTTCTTGCTATTCAGTTACTCAGTGCTTTTGCTAAACCACCTTCTCCCTTTTTGTTAACTTCACCTCCAACTTTGAACCTCATGTCACCAGACTATATCATGCTTGGGTTTCCAAGCTACACTTATCCACCAACCTCCAAGCCTTTTCAAGATTGTTGCTTCTGGCTCTCTCCAACATCATTCTTATTATATTTTTTGGTGATTTCAGTATCCTCATGGATCATCCAATCAATGCTCTGGTGTTTGGTTTCTATGACCTCTTCTCCAGTGATCTTGTTCTTTAACCTACCTTAGCTTTCCCTCCTTTGGTCATACCATAGACTTTAACAGCACCAATAACCACAACCTCTCCATACACTCAGCTCCAAGCATCCTACTCTCAGACCACCTCTTATCTTAGCACATTCTTTTGAGTATCCTGTTCTAACAAACTTTAGACCATCACAGGGACCTACAACTTCTTGATTCTACCAACTTTTCATTGTCCCTTACCTTCTACTTGTCTCATTGTATAACAAATGACCCTCAAATTTAGCATCTTAATACAACAAACATTATCTCACAGTTTCTGGTTGGGTGGTCTGGCTCAGGGTCTCTTATGAGGTTGCAGTCAACTGTTGGCTGAGTACGGTCTCCGAAGACTTGATTAGGGCTGGAGGGTCTACTTCCAAGTTCATTCACAGGGCTGCTGGCAGAATGTTTCAGTTTCTTGCCATGTGATCCTCTTTATAGAACTGCTAATGATGTACATGGCTTCCCTCAGAGCAGGAGATCTGAGAGGGAGGGAGGGAGGGAGGGAAGGAGGGAGGGAGAGAGAGTGAGCGAGCCCATGTGAGCATGTCTCTTATAACCTAACCTCTGTAGTAATATACCATCCCTTCTGCCATATTCTGTTGGTCATACAGACCAACCTAGGTACAGCGTGGGAGGGGACTACACAAATGTGTGAACATCAGGAGGTGGGGATCATTAGGGGTCATCTTGGAGGCTGGCTACAATACTATTTTACAGAGAAAACAGAGTAATGAGAAGAGAATTTCCATAAGCTCCTGCCACCACATTACCTAATTATCAGTTTACTGTGTAATTCTAACTTTTCTGCTATTATTATAATTAACCATACCTCCTGCTGTCTAAGGCCAATCCCTCCACTTGTTCACTAGATTCCATTTCCTCTATGAGATTTGCACAAAGACAAAATCACCTAACATTTATCAAAATGTATCCCCATCTTTAAGTGACACATGACTGTAGATCTCAAATTCTCTCATATCTCTCCTGCATCATTAGTTTTCTCCTGTCTACTGGTCAATTTCCGTCAATAACAAATATATGCTATGATCTTAAAGAACTCTCCAATGATCCTACCTCTACGTTCAGCCACCTCTTTCGCTGTGTCCCTTCACAACAAAATTCATGAAAAGAATTGTCTAAAATTGCTGTCTCCAATTCCTTCTCCTACTCTTTCTTGCCTAGCCCATCAGGCTTTTGCTCTCCAACTGCTCTAAAGACATTGCTCTTTTAAAAGTTATCAATGACTTCCACATGGCCAAATCCAATAGTCAATTTTCAGTCCTTACCTTACTTGATCTGTCAGTAGGATTTAACACAGATGGTCTGCCCTCAGTGGAACATTTCTTTTTCACCTGGCTTTCAAGGTATCACACCCTCGTAGTTTTCTTCCTTGGTTTACTGATTAATCCTTCTCAATCTCTTAGCATTCTCCTCCTTTTTCTCAGCCTCTGTAATACTGACATATCCTGGGGCTGTTTTAGGATTTATTCTTTTATCTGTCTATATTCAACCCCTTGATGAGTCCATCCAGTATCATGGCTTTAAATCTATAGGCTAACAACTCTTAGATTTATATTTGCAGCCCAGAACCCTTCTCTGAGCTCCAGACACTTTTTCTCATACTATCTTCTCGGATGTTGATTAGATAAATAAAACTTAATCTGCCCCAAACTGAACTCCTGATCTTCCCCTTTCCAAATCTACTCCTTCTACCATCTTCACTATCTCAGTAAATAGTAATTTCATCCTGACAGCTGCTCAGGATGAAACCCCTAGTTTTCCTTGACATCTCTCCCTCACACAATCCATATCCAAACCTTCAACAGATCCTGAAAGTTTTGCCTCCCAAATAGATACAGAGTCCAACCACTTATCATCATCTCCACCACTACCTCCTTGATCCAAGACATCATAATCCCTTAACTGAATTACTGCAATAGCCACCTAATTGGTCTTCTTTACAGTCTATTCTCACTACAGCATTCGGAATTCTTATTTTTTTAAATTTTAAGTCACATTATGGTGTTCCTTTGCTCCAAACCTTGCTCCAGTGGCTCCCCATCTCAACACCTATGGTGGCTTACGATGTTTGGATTGCCTGCTTGACCTACTGTCTCAGCATTCTTCCACTATCCCTCTGCTCCAGTCACACTATCCTCCTGACTTTTTCTCAGCCAGGCAATGCTCCCACGTTGGGGCGTTTGTACTTGCTGTTGTATCTGGAACATGTTTATAAAGCCTCCGTTGAAGAGCACAGTGGCTTCTTCCATTATCTCATTTAAGTCTTTGCTGAAAAGTATCTCAGGGCAGCTTCTCTGGACATTCTAATATTTCATCCCTCCCATCCCCATCCTGCCCACCACACTCCCTATCCGCTTTCTTTGCTTTTACTCCACATCACACACATTTACTTACTCGTTGTTTATTCGCTTATTTCCCCGCACTCTATTGTGAATTCCCTGAGCAGGGATATTTGTTTCGTTCATAGCTATCTATCTCCGGTGCTTAGAACGGTACTGGTTTATAAAAAGCTCGTAGTAATGTATGTTAACCGAATGAATAAATTATCCTACAGAGATAATTGAGTATCTCTGGATTACAGCAGGGCTTGCAGCAGAGAGGGAGACCACTCAAGAGGCGGTAATGTCCAAATATAATAACATGTATGAAACATCATTGTAAAATTAGCTGCACAAAGGATCCGAAAAATTTGTTAGCTTAGTTTGTTTCTCCAGGAAGCCGTGTCAGGCTAGCCTCCCTCTTTCATTCTTTTCCGTGGTTCCCTCTACTGGGACTCCTAGCCCGCCCAGTCGCCAGATCACAGGCCCAATGCATCCCTTTCCGGAGGGATTTAGGAAGTCTCGGCATTGGTCCAGAAACTACAGTTCCACCGCGCCTCAGATAGCGCATTACCCAGCGACCGCGCGTACCCACTCGTTCCCGCTCCCTCAGCCGGACAGGAAGAGGAAATGACGATATCACGGACGCTCAAAACCCCACCTCTCACGCCTTCCCAGCTCCGGGAGGGGACGCGGGGTCCGGAAGGGGCGGGCATAAGGCTACGGAGGGGCGGGACGGAGCAGCCCACCCCAAAGTGGCGGTTTACTTGAGGCGGTTACCTTAGTACCCCGAGTAGACCGAGTCTGTGGCGAGCTGCGGGCCGATTCCCGGCCAGTGCCATCTCAGCCGGAGCGGGCCTCGGAGCCTCAGAAGCAGGCTTTTATCTGGCCCGAGGCTCCCAGCCGTTCAGCGCGTCTACCCATAACCGATACCGATTATTCGGACTCTCGGCTGCAGACACAGGTCCCCGCCCCTCCCTCTTTCCCCGGGTTGCGGCTGTCATTCCTCCCTTCCCGCCTCGCTGCGCCCACAGGTGGGGACAGTCTTCGTTCTCTAATTCCTGTCCTTTCTCTTCTCTCTCATCACCATTTCTTCTATAAGGTAACTTAAAAACCTTTCCTTGCCTCTTTATTTCTTCCCATTTCTCTTCCCTTCTTTTCTTCCTTTTTCTCTAGAATCCTTGTGTTTCCACTTCGTGCCAGGCTTCTGCCTCCAGGGCTTCTCTCCTTTTCACGGGCCTGTGGCTCATGTGTTAGGAGGTTGAACTTTTAATGCAGTCATTTGAAGATTTTAAGCTTTTTCTTTCTCCTAACCAGGAGTCACAGATGCTGGGAAGTATGGCCCGAAAGAAACCTCGAAATACCACAAGGTCGCCCCTGGCTCTAAACCCCCTGAAGAGTAAGGACGTGTTAGCAGTGCTGGCTGAGAGGAACCAGGCTATAGTACCAGTTGGGGCATGGGTGGAACCTGCCTCACCGGGTAGTTCGGAAATCCCAGCATATGTGAGTGTCAGTTTCATCCAAATATGGTGGGGTAACCCACCACCCTTTTTATTAGCCTTCTCTAATCCTGGGTGCTTAAAGATGAACAGTCCGAGGATGCTGTTTCTATTCTGCCATAAATAATTTATGTTCTTGCGTTAGAATTATAGAACAAACAAGTATTTGCCAAAACTTGACTGCAGCTTTAGTTGGCATAATCAAATATTTATTACTCACCTGCTATAATATATAGAGCATAATCTACATGGAACAGGTTATATAGATATATATCTGTATATCAGTTTACTTCAGACTCTTGATTGCTTGCTATGCCCAAGACATAGGCACTATCTACATCTTCCAGACACTGCAACTTAGTATGGATTATAGTTGGCATACTTTAAGTAACATTAATTGGTTGCTTAAGATTTATGATCAATTTTTTAATGAGGATTCAGGCAAAATGGAGTAACAGAATAAAGGAGAAAGAGATGAACTCTGGTAATCTGAGAAATTCTAACTAGAAATTCCATGGTTTCTGATAGTCTTTCACCAAACCGTGCCCCTTAGCTATTTGTTGAAATTTAACTTGGCACTTACCACATTATGTTATAGTAGATTGTTTATATATCTCTTCCTGATGCAGTGTGAGCTCCTTGAGCGTAGAGAACAAATCTCATTTATCATCACATTCCCACTTTTATCTTAAATACTGCCTAATCAATATAGACACTCATGAAATATTTATGAAAGGCACAACATGTCTTCTGTATGTGTAGACAAGGTGCTGAACATGGATGAAAAAAGAATGAGATATGTTCCCTCAGTGTACTTGATCTCAGAAGAGAAATGAGACATGTTTAAATGTTAAAGTAATGCAATATACTATATTCATTCATTTTATTTATGTTTGCACATATGTATGTATATTCATTGATTTGTTCCTACCCTGCCTATTTCCAAAAAGGATTTTAAGAGTCCAGGTGGTATATCTGTCTAAGTTCTAAGAATATAATGCTTAATCAAGAAGCTATGACGTTGGGTTGATGTGACCCAGGAAAGTGTAATGAAGAATTTGATTGGAGAAGGGAAGGGAATGATTCTCCTATTAAGGAGAATGAGGAGAGTAAGAAGTAAGCACGGTTCAGGATTCTAAGGGTAGATTAGATCGATTGGAGTGGAAAGTTTAGTAGGAGAATGGTCGCTGACAGGATTATGGAAAATAGGGATGGTAGAGTACCACAGGAAATTTTGGAGAAGGGATTGAATTTGTTTAATATTTACAGGTGAATGTCATGATCAACCAGTGTTTTGATTAGATTAATTGCTTCAAAGGTTTTGAAGGATAGGGAGTGATTGGATCCTGGGGATAAATTAGAATATAATTATAACAATTTAAGCATGGAGTATAGCATCAAAACTTTGTTAGTGGTAAGAAATAGAGAAGAAAAGCCTTGAAAAAGGATGGCTGAAGTGCTTGAGCCCACGTGTTTTAGGCTGCAGTGAACTATGATCATGCTACTGCACACTAGCCTGGGCAACAGAATGAGACCCCATCTCTGGAAGAAAAAAAAAAAAAGGAGTGCAGTGAGAAGGGATGAATGCAGGAAACACCCCACAAGACTTGGTAAGATTTGGTATAAAGATATTTTGGTATTTAAGTTGTTGACACCTCTTTTTAATTGCTCAAATTACATCTGTATAATATCAGTAGTGTCAACATGCCTAAAATTTGACACCATCAAACTTTTTCTATGTTAAGAAGTATTGAAATATCGTATTCACACACATTAACTCAAAATATTAAGTCTTGGAACATGGATAAACATATCTCCTTTTCCTGATTTAAAAATTTCTGATCAGTTCCAGCCAAAGGGAGTTTGATCAAGCATCTAATAGAACTCCTTATAGCTTTAGCATATCTAGTCTGGGAATCCACCCTTATTAACGGATATAGCTCTGTCAGCTCAAAATAAATGCTGAATAGTTATTTCTAAAGCTTGGCCCTTAGATCATGTCTGTTCTAAAGGGGAACTTCTACTCATTTTTCTCCCCAAAATTTCAGGGGGCCATCAGGATTCCTAAAAATGTCATAGCTTTAGACTACCTCCCCCCAATAATTATTAATAAATTAGCATCAAAAGACACTTCTGTTCTATTATCATATATGGGATTGCATTATTTTATAATTTGTTCTGGTTAGCTTTTGCTGTGTAACCAACCACTCCAGAACTTAGTGGTATAAAGCAAATAATACTATGTATCAGGAATTTGAGCAGGGTACAGTGGTAATGGCTTGTCTCTGCCCCATAGTGTCTGGGGCCTCAGCTGGGGCACAAATAACTGGACATGTCTGAGATACCGTGACTGTTTTCTGGCTATTGGCTAGAGCTAGAAAATAGTCAGGCTCTCCCAGTCATGTGGCACCTGCTGGGCTGTAATGTCCAAGATGGCTTTCTTGTTCACATATCTGACACTTGGGCTAGGATAACTAGAATGTCTGGGTGCTGGCTAGGTATGTTTCTCTTTTCACATGGCTTCTCTATTTGACTAACTTGGGCTTCCTCACAGCATGGTAATCTCAGGGTAGTCTGAATTTTTAGATGGTGCTGACTTCCTTCAGAATGAGCACTCTAAGAATGGAGGTGGAAGTTTCTTTATGACCTGGCTTGTAATCTTGTGGAGTAAAAGAGGAGCAGAGAAAATGGAGGTAAAAGAAAGAGGCTGAATGGCTTAAACTTGTCTGGGGCTTGAGTTAAGCTGGGTCAGTTGTTCAGGCTTCATTACGTATATATCTCGCCACTGGAATTATTTTATCTAATTATTCTTTGACACTTGTACACTCCACTAGAATAGTGTATGGGATAGACATCTTGGAAATTTTAACTTAAATTGAAATTTGAATGCATTTGATCTTGAGAATTTAATGACAGCCTGTAAAATGATCTGAGGCACCCTTCAGAATTAGAAGTCAGAATCACTGAGTTAGAAACAATAGGTAGGAGATATGATGATTTTATTTAATTTGAAAATTCCTAGTGAAAGAGAGACATAGTCAAGAGAAAAGCAGTGTAGAGAGGAACATAATTGTTGGAGTCGGAAACTTCTAGTTCTGCTACTAGTTAGCTATATTAAAATTACTTAATCTTTCTGAACCCCAGTTTCCTCATCTGTAACATAAGGGATGAGAATACCTACTACCAAAGGTGGTTTTGAGGATAGAGTGCTACGATGTAGTTAAAATACTTGTCACATAATAGATCCATAGTAATGATAAGTGCTGTTATGATGATGACTATGATTATTATTCAAAGCACTTAGAGAAGATAAATGCAGATCAAGAATTCAAATGGGATAAAGTGTTCCAGACTGTTTAGAACAAGCTTGTCCAACATGCGGCCATGGGCCACATGTGGCCCAGGATGGCTTTGAATGCGGCCCAATGTAAATTAATAAATTTTCTTAATTAACACTATGAGTATTTTTGTGATTTTTTTTTTTTTTTGCTCATCAGCTGCTAGTGTTAATGTATTTTATGTGACAGTTCTTCCAACATGACCCAGGGAAGCCAAAAGATTGGACACCCCTGGTTTAGAATATGTTTTGGAATTGAGCAATTATGTAAATATATATTGACTACCCTTATAGTCAAGGCTCTGTACTAGATGCCATAGGGGAAATAAAGGAGAATTGAATACGTATCCTGCCCTCAAAGAGTTCATAATCTAGTAGGGGAGTCAAGAAGTACTATACTCAGTTAACATTGGTGAAATGAGAGGTGTTATAGCATAAGAGGGCTTAGGGGAAGAAAGTGTTGTGGAAGGTACTGGGGAGTGGGTATTAAATGGTTGTGAAAACTGAGTAGGCCTTTACTAGGTGGAGATGAAAGGAAGGGCATGCCAGGTTAAAAATGGAGCATAATGCCAAATATGAAGACATTTTACAATAGGACATATTTGGTGAGTGGTAAGTAACCTGGTGTGTCTTGACTATTTACTCCATTTTAGAAAATGTGTAACATATGATAGGTTTTATTTGGTTCATTAAGATTTAATGAAGACATCGTTAGTTCTAGTTCAATAAAAAATTTAAGATTTGATTTGATACTCATACATTCCATTTTTTTTTTTGTACAGAATGGAATTATTTTTTTCAGGATTGTATCCTTATCCTGACTGCTCTGTGTTTAAAACAGCCCTAATGGACAAAACTGCTAACATTTAAGTTGATTTTCTATCTTGCATCTTTAAAGACATCAGCATATTTGATTGAAGAAGAACTAAAGGAACAGCTAAGAAAAAAACAAGAAGCTTTGAAACGTTTTCAGGAACAAGTTAAATACCGAGTAAATCAACAAATTAGGTTGAGAAAAAAGCAGCAGCTTCAGAAGTCTTATGAAAGAGTAAGTTCAAAAGTGAGCCTGAGTAAAGACTGAATGGAAAATATGTGTGTTATGAGATAAGCTATTAGGCAGTAACAGATTTGCTTTCCTTTGATTACATGCCTAATATAATCTAATTAACTAGTGAGTACAGTAGATTTTTTTTGTAGAGAAACCATGTTTTATTCCTGTGTTCTGACTCAATTTTTTGCTTTTACCAAGTAGTTAAAAACAATGTCGGAATTTTGGGTTCAGACTTGAGTTTGAATTTTGGCTTTGCCACTTATTAGCTATTGACTTTCGGCTGATTACTTAACTTCACTGATTGTAGTTTCTTCATCCATAAAATAAGGATATGATACTTCTCTCATAGGATTGTGTGAGAGTTAGATGAGATAACCTGAATTATTAGCACATGGGAGGTGCCTAGTAAATGTTAGTTTCTCTGCCAGCTAAAGCCTCTCCCCTGCCCCCCACCCCAATTTAAAATCTTCTGAACTGCTTTAGAGGCATTATTTGATTGCTCTGGATTGGGGTAGAATGTTACTATCCCCCTTTCTTCCTTTGTGTAGGCACAAAAAGAAAGCTCTATAGCCATGCAGTCTTCAGCAGCACACTTAACTTCCAAAAGGACAAGTGTTTTTCCAAACAATTTGAATGTTGCTATTGGAAGTTCTAGGTTACCTTCTTCCCTGATGCCTGGGGATGGAATAGAGGATGAAGAGAATCAGAACGAATTATTCCAACAACAAGCCCAGGCTGTAAGTACCTGTTCATTTTATTTTATGTCTATGATATTTTCCCCATTCCCTAAACTGTAAATATGACATCTAGGGTATGAGGTAGGGATTAAGAGAGTTATCACACTCAGCTTCACTTTTTATAATCATCTCTTTTTTTTTTTTTTAGCTTTGTAAAGTGGGGAATAGTGGGATAATGCTTTTTAAAAATTTTAAATTTACACATTTATTTGTGTTTGGTAAGACACTCTAAAATTATCTAAAGAAAAGTGTCAAAGTGTTAGAATTCAAAACTTACTAGAAGGCACTTTAGGTCAAGAACATGGATTTTCCAAGTTATATTGAAATTATATTCTAGGCAAGCTACTATTAGTTTGTAGTATACAGAGAGAAATAATTCTTACCTTTGTTGCAAAGAAGTTCAGTACACATAGGTGGCATTTCATTTATTATTTATCTTTGTCTCATTTTTCTTACTTTGTTTTTTACTCTGATTATCACAATAAATGAATCTATAGTTGTAGGTTAAAGAATAATACACAGTAAATTCGTAACATATCCAGAGTTTTTGGAAAAATGTAATTTTTATTTAATGACTCATTTTATATACCTAATATTTAAAAATTAACCACTGTGAGTAGATTTCATCCATTCAAATTGCTTGACTCTGTCCATTTAGCCCCCACCTTAGTATACCTGAGCTTTTGTCCAGTTGATACAGTCTTCAACTCTGCTTCAGTAATTGTTCTTCATCTTGTTTAAAATGTATTCCTAGAAATAATGAGAGGAAGAGAGAAAATATGGAAAATTATGAGTATGTGAAAATAAAAGCTGTATTATTGCTTAACATACTTGGTCATAATTTAATTGTGCTATTAGTATAAATAGGAAAAGCTTTAGAAGCACACATTATCATGTTGAAATACTATTAAAATTTTTTTCTTTGTCCACAACTATTTGACTCTTTCTTGTCATTGTTCAGTTTGTAATAATCATTTTTATTTGTTTAGCAAATATTTATTGAGCCAGGCACTGCATAAAGTACAAGGAATAGAACATTGACTTAAGACAGACACAGTCCTTGCTTTTGTGGTGCTTGTAGCCATTAGTCCCACTGTAGTGAGGATTTTACTTCATCTGTATAATACATAAATAAAACTCATCAGTCAGCAGTATTTGCATATGCTGTTTGTTATGGATTGTAGCGATACTAAGGAAATGTGAAATAGGACCCTCCATGGGTTTATATTTTCAGGTAGAAATACAAAACTAATAGACCACTCATTCTATCAGATAATAATATAGAGAAATTTTCTGTGTTTTGCAATAAAGTTGTGCTATGGGAGTTCAGAAATTTTTAAGGAAGCAGTAGGGGAAGAATTCATGGGAGAGATAGAATTGAACTACACATTTTGAATTGGCAAATTCAAGAGAATTTATTTTTCTTAGAGATGGAGTCTCACTCTGTTGCCCATGCTGGAGTGCAGTGGTGCAGTCCTGGCTCGCTGCAACCTCCTCCTCCTGAGTTCAAGAGAATCTCCTGATTCTCCTGCCTCAGCCTCCTGAGTAGCTGGGGTAGGTGCCTGCCACCATGCCTGGCTAATTTTTGTATTTTTAGTAGAAATGGGGTTTCACCATGTTGGCCAGGCTGGTATCAAATTCCTGAGCTCAAGGGATCCGCCTGCCTTGGCCTCCCAAAGTGCTGGGATTAGAGGTGTGAGCCACCACACCTGGCCAAGATAATTTTTTCTTAAAAACCAACCAAACAAAAAAAAGCCTAGAATCTGCAATGAGCTTGGTGTATTTGGGAATAAGTAATGGAACCTTTCTAATTGATAGTTTATAATGGAGAATAACCAAAAATGGGGTTGGATAGGGAGGAGGAAATCAGGTTATGAAAAACCTTAAATGTCACAAGATTTTTTAAAGTTTTTATAACACCCTCGTGCTTTTTTTTTTTTTTTTTGAAAGGACATGAACTACTGAAGAATGCTCAGTGACTTAACTATTTTGAGCCTGTAAACTTTGTCCATATGACTCCATGACAATAGATGCTTTCTGATCTTACCACTTCTGTTGCAGTTTTTATCCACTAGATGTCACCATGAAACTAGACAATGAGACAGTTCAGGCATGAACTCCCTTAGTTTATCTAGAACTGGTTGGGTAAACGGTACACATAATTCACTTTCTGAATGTTAGTACACGGCTCAGTTTTCTTGTGTTGGTGTTATAGAAACATGTGATCTTGGAGTTGGAAGAGTTTTAAAAATTCATCTGACATATTGAAACATTTATACATGAAAGTATTTGATGTCTGGAATATACTTAAATGATAAAAGGATGAGGTAAAGTAGGGAGTTACGGATGAAGCAAGATTGGCTAGGAGTTGATAATGCTAAAGTGAGGTATCCATATCTGTCCATGGTGGTTCATTATAGTGTTCTGATTACTTCTGTATATGTTTGAAGTTTTCCATAGGTTTGAATTTATTTACATTTTAATTAAATGTTAAAAAAGAATATTATCTGGTCCTATCTTTCTCTGTCCAAGGAATTCAGTTCTTTTTTTTTTTTTTTTGATTATACTTTAAGTTCTAGGGTACATGTGCACAACATGTAGGTTTGTTACATATGTATACATGTGCCATGTTGGTGTGCTGCACCCACTAACTTGTCATTTACATTAGGTATTTCTCCTAATGCTATCCCTCCCCCCTTCCCACCACCCCATGACAGGGCCTGGTGTGTGATGTTCCCAACCCTGTGTCCAAGTGTTCTCATTGTTCAGTTCCCACCTATGAGTGAGAACATGTGGTGTTTGGTTTTCTGTCCTTGAGACAGTTTGCTCAGAATTATGGTTTCCAGCTTCATCCATGTCCCTACAAAGGACATGAACTCATCCTTTTTTATGGATGCATAGTATTTCATGGTGTATATGTGCCACATTTTCTTAATCCACTCTATCACTGATGGACATTTGGGTTGGTTCCAAGTCTTTGCTATTGTGAATAGTGCTGCAATAAACACATGTGTGCATGTGTCTTTATAGTAGCATGATTTATAATTCTTTGGGTATATACCCAGTAATGGAATGGCTGGGTGAAATGGTATTTCTAGTTCTAGATCCTTGAGGAATTGCCACCCTACCTTCCACAGTGGCTGAACTAATTTACAGTCCCACCAACAGTGTAAAAGTGTCCCTATTTCTCCACATCCTCTCCAGCACCTGTTGTTTCCTGACTTTTTAATGATCGCCATTCTAACTGGTGTGAGATGGTATCTCATTGTGGTTTTGATTTACATTTTTCTGATGGCCAGTAATGATGAGCATTTTTTCACGTGTCTGTTGGCTGCATAAATGTCTTCTTTTGAGAAGTGTCTGTTCATATCCTTTGCCCACTTTTTGATGGGATTGTTTGCTTTTTTCTTGAAAATTTAAGTTCTTTGTAGATTCTGGATATTATCCCTTTGTCAAATGGGTAGATTGCAAAAATTTTCTCCCATTCTGTAGGTTGCCTGTTCACTCTGATGGTAGTTTCTTTTGCTGTGCAGAAGCTCTTTAGTTTAATTAGATCCCATTTGTCAATTTTGGCTTTTGTTGCCATTGCTTTTGGTGTTTTAGTTGTGAAGTCCTTGTCCATGCCTATGTCTTGAATGGTATTGCCTAGGTTTTCTTCTAGAGTTTTTATGGTTTTAGGTCTAACACTTAAGTCTTTAATCCACCTTGAATTAATTTTTGTATAAGGTGTAAGGAAGGGATCCAGTTTCAGCTTTCTACATATGGCTAGCCAGTTTTCCCAGCACCCTTTATTAAATAGGGAATCCTTTCCCCATTTCTTGTTTTTGTCAGATTTGTCAAAGATCAGATGGTTGTAGATGTGTGGTGTTATTTCTGAGGCCTCTGTTCTGTTTCATTGGTCTATATATCTGTTTTGGTACCAGTACCACGCTGTTTTGGTTACTGTAACTTTGTAGTATAGTTTGAAGTCAGGTAGTGTGATGCCTCCAACTTTGTTCTTTTTGTTTAGGATTGTCGTGGCAATGCAGGCTCTTTTTTGGTTCCATATGAACTTTAAAGTAGTTTTTTCCAATTCTGTGAAGAAAGTCAGTGGTAGCTTGATGGGGATAGCATTGAATCTATAAATTACCTTGGGCAGTATGGCCATTTTCACGATATTGATTCTTCCTACCCATGAGCATGGAATGTTCTTCCATTTGTTTGTGTCCTCTTTTATTTAATTGAGCAGTGGTTTGTAGTTCTCTGAAGAGGTCCTTCACATCCCTTGTAAGTTGGATTCCTAGGTATTTTATTCTCTTTGAAGCAGTGGTGAATGGGAGTTCGCTCATGATTTGGCTGTCTGTTTGTCTGTTATTGGTGTGTAGGAATGCTTGTGATTTTTGCACATTGATTTTGTATCCTGAGACTTTGCAGAAGTTGCTTATGAGCTTAGGAGATTTTGGGCTGAGGCGATGGGGTTTTCTAAATATACAATCATGTCATCTGCAAACAGGGACAATTTGACTTCCTCTTTTCCTAATTGAATACCCTTTATTTCTTTCTCCTGCCTGATTGCCCTGGCCAGAACTTCCAACACTATGTTGAATAGGAGTGGTGAGAGAGGGCATCCCTGTCTTGTGCCAGTTTTCAAAGGGAATGCTTCCAGTTTTTGCCCATTCAATATGATACTGGCTGTGGGTTTGTCACAGATAGCTCTTATTATTTTGAGATACGTTCCATCAATACCTAGTTTATTGAGAGTTTTTAGCATGAAGGGCTGTTGAATTTTGTCAAAGGCCTTTTCTGCATCTATTGAGATAATCATGTGGTTTTTATCGTTGATTCTGTTTATGTGATGGAGTATGTTTATTGATTTGCATATGTTGAACCAGCCTTGCATCCCAGGGATGAAGCCAACTTGATCTTGGTGGATAATCTTTTTGATGTGCTGCTGGATTCAGTTTGCCAGTATTTTATTGAGGATTTTTGCCTCGATGTTCGTCAGGGATATTGGTCTAAAATTCTCTTTTTTTGTTGTGTCTCTGCCAGGCTTTGGTATCAGGATGATGCTGGCCTCATAAAATGAGTTAGGGAGGATTCCCTCTTTTTCTATTGATTGGAGTAGTTTCAGAAGGAATGGTACCAGCTCCTCTTTGTACCTCTGGTAGAATTCGGCTGTGAATCCATCTGGTCTTGGACTTTTTTGGTTGGTAGGCTATTAATTATTGCCTCAATTTCAGAGCCTGTTATTGGTCTATTCAAGGATTCAACTTCTTCCTGGTTTAGTGTTGGGAGGGTGTATGTGTCGAGGAATTTATCCATTTCTTCTAGATTTTCTAGTTTATTTGTGTAGAGGTGTTTGTAGTATTCTCTGATGGTAGTTTGCATTTCTGTGGGATCGGTGGTGATGTCCCCTTTATCATTTTTTATTGTGTCTATTTGATTCTTCTCTCTTTTCTTCTTTATTAGTCTTGCTAGCGGTCTATCAATTTTGTTGATCTTTTCAAAAAACCAGCTCCTGGATTCATTGATTCTTTGAAGGGTTCTTTGTGTCTCCATCTCCTTCAGTTCTGCTCTGATCTTAGTTATTTCTTGCCTTCTGCTAGCTTTTGAATTTGTTTTCTCTTGCTTCTCTAGTTCTTTTAATTGTGATGTTAGGGTGACAATTTTAGATATTTCCTGCTTTTCTTGTGGGCATTTACTGCTATAAATTTCCCTCTACACACTGCTTTGAATGTGTCCCAGAGATTCTGGTATGTTGTGTCTCTGTTCTCATTGGTTTCAAAGAATATCTTTATTTCTGCCTTCATTTCATTATTTACCCAGTAGTCATTCAGGAGCAGGTTGTTCAGTTTCCGTGTAGTTGTGCGGTTTTGAGTGAGTTTCTTAATCCTGAGTTCTAATTTGATTGCACTGTGGTCTGAGAGTTTGTTGTGATTTCTGTTCTTTTACATTTGCTGAGGAGTGCTTTACTTCCAACTATGTGGTCAATTTTGGAATAAGTGCGATGTGGTGCTGAGAAGAATGTATATTCTGTTGATTTGGGGTGGAGAGTTCTGTGGATGTCTATTAGGTCCACTTGGTGCAGAGCTGAGTTCAAGTCCTGGATATCCTTGTTAACCTTCTGTCTTGTTGATCTGTCTAATATTGACAGTGGGGTGTTAAAATCTCCCATTATTATTGTATGGGAGTCTAAGTCTCTTTGTAGGTCTCTAAGGACTTGCTTTATGAATCTGGGTGCTCCTGTATTGGGTGTATATATATTTAGGATAGTTAGCTCTTCTTGTTGAATTGATCCTTTTACCATTATGTAATGGCCTTCTTTGTCTCTTTTGATCTTTATTGGTTTAAAGTCTGTTTTATCAGAGACTAGGATTGCAACCCCTGCTTTTTTTGTTTTGTTTTGTTTTCCATTTGCTTGGTAGATCTTCCTCCGTCTCTTTATTTTGAGCCCATATGTGTCTCTGCACGTGTGATGGGTCTCCTGAATACAGCACACTGATGGGTCTTGACTATTCAATTTGCCAGTCTGTGTCTTTTAATTGGGGCATTTAGCCTATTTACATTTAAGTTTAATATTGTTATGTGTGAATTTGATTCTGTTATTATGATGTTAGCTGGTTATTTTGCTCATTAGTTGATGCAGTTTCTTCCTAGCCTCGATCGTCTTTACAATTTGGCATGTTTTTGCAGGGGCTGGTACCGGTTTTTCCTTTCCATGTTTAGTGCTTCCTTCAGGAGCTCTTTTAGGGGAGGCCTGGTGATGACAAAATCTCAGCATTTGCTTGTCTGTAAAGGATTTTATTTCTTCACTTATGAAGCCTAGTTTGGCTGGATATGAAATTCTGGGTTGAAAATTCTTTTCTTTAAGAATGTTGAATATTGGCCCCCACTCTCTTCTGGCTTGTAGAGTTTCTGCCGAGAGATCCGCTGTTAGTCTGATGGGCTTCCCTTTGTGGGTAACCCGACCTTCTCTGGCTGACCTTAACATTTTTTCCTTCATTTCAACCTTGGTGAATCTGACAATTATGTGTTTTGGGGTTGCTCTTCTCAAGGAGTATCTTTGTGGTGTTCTCTGTATTTCCTGAATTTGAATGTTGGCCTGCCTTGCTAGGTTGGGGAAGTTCTCCTGGATAATATCCTGCAGAGTGTTTTCCAACTTGGTTCCATTCTCTCTGTCACTTTCAGGTACACCAATCAAACATAGATTTGGTTTTTTCACATAGTCTCATATTTCTTGGAGGCTTTGTTCATTTCTTTTTATTCTTTTTTCTCTAAACTTCTCACTTCATTTCATTAATTTGATCTTCAATGACTGATACCCTTTCTTCCACTTGATCGAATCGGCTACTGAAGCTTGTGCATTCGTCACGTAGTTCTCGTGCCATGGTTTTCAGCTCCATCAGGTCATTTAAGGTCTTCTCTACACTGTTTATTCTAGTTAGCCATTCATCTAATCTTTTTTCAAGGGTTTTAGCTTCCTTGTGATGGGTTCAAACATCCTCCTTTAGCTCGGAGAAGTTTGTTATTACCGACCTTCTGAAGCCTACTTCTGTCAACTAGTCAAAGTCATTCTCCATCCAGCTTTGTTCTGTTGCTGGTGAGGAGCTGCAATCCTTTGGAGAAGAGGTGCTCTGGTTTTTAGAATTTTCAGCTTTTCTGCTCTGGTTTCTCCCCATCTTTGTGGTTTTTGTCTACCTTTGGTCTTTGATGATGGTGACCTACAGATGGGGTTTTGATGTGGATGTCCTTTTTGTTGAAGTTGATGCTATTCCTTTCTGTTTGTTAGTTTTCCTTCTAATGGTCAGGTCCCTCAGCTGCAGGTCTGGTGGAGTTTGCTGGAGGTCCACTCGAGATCCAGTTTGCCTGGGTATCACCAGTGGAGGCTGCAGAACAGCAAATATTGCTGCCCGATCCTTCCTCTGGAAGCTTCGTCTCAGAGGGGCACCTGGCTGTGTGAGGTGTCAGTCGGTCCCTACTGGGAAGTGTCTCCCAGTTAGGCTACATGGGGGTCAGGGACCCACTTGAGGAGGCAGTATGGCTGTTCTCAGAGCTCAAGCTCCATGCTGGGAGAACCACTGCTCTCTTCAGAGCTGTCAGACAGGGACGTTTAAGTCTGCAGAAGTTTCTGCTGCCTTTTGTTCAGCTATGCCCTGACCCCAGAGGTGGAGTCTACAGAGGCAGGCAGGCCTCGTTGAGCTGCAGTGGGCTCCACCCAGTTCCAGCTTCCTGGACACTTTGTTTACCTACTGAAGCCTCAGGAATGGCGGACGCCCCTCCTCCAGCCAGGCCGCTGCCTCGCAGTTCAATCTCGGACTGCTGCGCTAGCAGTGAGCAAGGCTTCGTGGGTGTGGGACCTGCCAAGCCAGGTGCAGGGTATAATCTCCTGGTGTGCCATTTGCTAAGACTGTTGGAAAAAGCGCACTATTAGGGTGGGAGTGTCCCGATTTTCCAGGTACCATCTGTTCTCTTCCCTTGGCTAGGAAAGGGAAATCCCCGACTGCTTGCACTTCCTGGGTGAGGCAATGCCCCACCCTGCTTTGGTTTACCCTCCGTGGGCTGCACCCACTGTCCAGCCAGTCCCAGTGAGATGACAGGTACCTCAGTTGGAAATGCAAAAATCACCTGTCTTCTGCGTTGATCACGCTGGGAGCTGCAGACTGGAGCTGTTCCTATTCAGCCATCTTGGAATGGACCCACCAATTCTCTTTATATTATCTCTATATATGGCCATCTAATTCCTGCCACAACACCTCCACTATTGGACAACTCATTACTTTTTCAGACTGATCATTTTATTTTTAGAAGACTTGAAATGATTACAACTATTTTTTCAACATGTTGAGTCAATCTTCCTCCCTATAACTTTTGTCCATTGGTCTTAATTTTGCCCTCTCAGGTAATAAAAAATAAAATAGCATCTGAGAGCACTTCAAGTATTTGATTATAGTTATCATTTTTCTCTTTTGGGTTTCCATATTCCTAATGCCTTGTTGATTTCTTCTGAATATTATTTTGTTTTTCAATATTCTTCTGAAATAGGACCTCAAAAACAACACAATACTATATTTCAAATATGTTTGGCCAGTATTGCTCTTAATCTGCATCCCCCCCACCACCTCACCTTCTACTTGATAATATTTGGTATTACCTACTTGTTGGAAGGTCAGTTAAGATTAGTTGCCTAAAGTTAGGAGCTAGAATTGTAGACTGGAAGAAATTTCAAGTGGTCTTATAATATAGAACCAGTATTTTGTTTTCATTAGGACTGATATTTATCTTTAGGGATTCAGTTTCTGTGATGTCCCTTGACAGCTGCATTTTGGTGAGGAAGAACAACTGATCATTGTTTTAGTCTTACCATATAATAACTTTTTATTGATCTCTCCCTATTCAGTTTGCTACTGTTTTCTAGCATGGTTTATTCCAGCTTTTTGTTTCTCACTGAATCTTTTACTCTCTTATTTCTATTTTTATTCTCTCTTTACAGTGCCAGTTTTCCAGCTTTTTAAAACCATGGAAATAATTACTTTTTGTAGTAAAGCTTTAAGTAATGTGAAATAGCCTGCTAAGTTCTTGTAATCTACCATTGAAGAAATTAGTATTTTAGTCAGGCACCTTTGGCTGCAAGAACTTAGGCTAATCCAAACCAGAGGAAAGTTTATTTTAAGAATACACATGGGTTAATAAGGGAAGAATCAGAATCTCACACAAATCCAAACTCCCTTGAGGAATGCAACTGGAGAGTTTTTCTGGACGTGAGGTAGCTCCAGTGACCCCAAGAGCATGAGATCTTTGATCTTCACACTAATACTTAATCAGTAGCTTGATTGATTCAGTTCTCATAGGGTTACCATCCTTCCCTATTGGTCTAAGATCGAGGGGTTTCCAGGACATGGGACTTTCAGTGCTAAAACTGAGACAGTTCTAGGTAAACTAGTATAGTTGGTCACCTTGTTTCTACATGTATGCTTCCCTCTTATTTTCTCATTTCTCTACGACTAACTAGTATTGTCATCTCTTCATCACAGCTTCATAACTTTGGTATACTTGAGGACTCGTTAGCCTCTTTTTTCCAGTTTAGGACCTTTTGTGTTCAGGTCCTCTCTCTAACTTTTCTCTGGGTATTTCCTAGTTTATTATCTGAGGTAAGGAATATTTATTGGCCCAGCTTGCCTTTTTGCATTAGGTCTACATTACTGGCCATCTTATAGATTGATAGCAATTGTGACAGAAGAAAGATAATGCAACTCGCTGCATTGCATTGGGATTCATGGGCTATAAAAAATGGCTCATGTGAGTTCAACTTTTAATGTATGGTATTTTCTGGCCACTGGAAAGTCTAACACATTTAAAAATCAGTATGATATCATTTGCAAATAAATTACATTGTACTTGAATAGAATTCAACTTTGATTAGATTTTTATGGCATTAACAATACACTTTACATTGGTATTAGTCCTCCATGACAATAAAGAAGGTAAAATTCTATAAATATTAGATCTCATCTATACTCTTTTCCCATGACCTACATAGTATTACTAATTGTTTCATTTATACAGTTACATGTAAATTCTATCTATTCTTGATTGGCTAAAAAATTACACAATCAAGTTAAAAAGAACTGAAGAAAATATGAACAGTGTCCTAGTTAGATATCTATATTTCTCAAATTTTATCCTTCATATTTGCTTGATGCTTTAAATTTTACTTTCTAATCATAGTTTGCTTTAGATCTTAAGATTTAAATCTCAAAATTTATTTATATATTACAATTTTTGTTTTGTTACAAAGAAGTGCTTTTGCTAATTGTTAAAGTTATGTTTCTGTGTGCAAAATAGACATTTTTTTTGGTGTGCAGAAGACATTGCATCAAGGCCTATTTTTATTTGATATACTACTACACAACCCTTGCTCCAGTCAGCTAAGGCTAGGGAGGAAGTTGCCTAAGGCTGCCCTTTTAATGAGGCTTGTAGGCCTGGCAGTATTCCTTAGAAAGCACTGTGATTTGGTTGTCTGGTATACCTGGGATATAGTCTCTAGGGGTCAGTGCAAGCAAAGTTTGTTTTCCTAACTAACAAACAGAAAGGAATAGCATCAACATCAACAAAAAGGACATCCACACCAAAACCCCATCTGTAGGTCACCATCACCAAAGACCAAAGGTAGATAAAACCACAAAGATGTGGAGAAACCAGAGCAGAAAAGCTGAAAATTCTAAAAACCAGAGCGCCTCTTCTCCTCCAAAGGATCGCAGCTCCTCACCAGCAACAGAACAAAGCTGGACGGAGAATGACTTTGACAAGGTGACAGAAGTAGGCTTCAGAAGGTCGGTAATAACAAACTGCTCCGAGCTAAAATTTAGGCCCACGTTCTGTAGGATATTCCTGAGGTCTGATATATGTACATATGTATTTATATATGCAATATGAGAACCAAAAATGCATTTATATGTTTATGTTGTTCGTGAGAGGAAGCTTTTTGAGGGATATTGTCTGAGATTTTTTTTCCTCATTTTTTACACTTTGAGTTTTATTAAAAGTATATATGTACATAGTTTGAATAAGTAAAATAAAGTTGTGTGCATTGTTATTAAAAAAGATAAGTACTTTGCCCATTTCCTCATTTCTTCTTCCTCAGAAGCAACTATTTGAATTCTTTTAGTTTTGTCTTTTGGTGTTAATATTCATATTTCTGAGCAACATGCTAGTAATACTCCTTCTTAATTAAAAAAAATTTAGGCATTTTTTATTGATTTACCACTAGGAAGGATGAGGATTTATTCCTCTTTCTATCCCCTGCTGCCACTACACATGCACTCTTTCCACCCCCGTCCTCTCTTTATAGTTATATTGTAATTTTGCTTAGATCTATATTAAGCATTTATGTTGTTATGACTATATAAACATTAATCACAGCTGATCTGTGAGTAAACTATGATTACGTTTCCTTCTATGTATGGCTTTTTGTTTTATCTGGAGTTATATTGATTTTTCATTTGCTAGGTTTTCTATTTATCTAATTAGTTATCTAATTATGAGTAATTCATCTCCATCAGGGAATCTAAGCCTTAGTCAGAGATTTAATGGTAGTCTTTGTTAATAACAGTTAACTACAAACGAATCAATAGTGTGCCTAAGGTCCTAGATAGAAAAGACTTTTGGTCAAATTTTATGTTTTAAGTATTTACACACATACAACACGTGCACATATGCATATGTACATTTAAACATATATATGTAAGTATACATACAAATGTATATATATACCACAAACATTCACACAATTACACACATATGTAATGACCAACATCATCTTGAAGAGAAATGTGCTTATGTACTTGTTTATTTTAATTATTGCATAATTTAATTTATAATATATCCCCCTGGGTTGTATGTTTTTGTTAAATTGCTTGTTAACATTAACTTTAGTCTTTGTATTAGTTTCTGGTGACTGCTATAACACATTAGCTTAAAGTTAATGACTTAAAAAATTACAGAAATTTATTATCTCTCAGTTCTGGAGGCCAGAAGTCCAGAATCTGCTTCACTAAACCAAAATGAAGATGTCATCAGGGCGGTGCTCCATCCTCAGGTTCTAGGGGAAAGTTTGTTTCTTGACATTTCCAGCTTTTGGTGTCTGCTGGCATTCCTTTTCTTGTGGCTGCATCACATCAATCTCTGCATGCCATTTTCACATCACCTCCTCTTCTGTATGTTGAATCTCCTTCTACCTCTGTCATAAGGACACTTTTGATGGCATTTAGGATCCATGTGGATAATCCAGGATTATCTTCTCAATGTCCTTAAGATCTCAAGATCCTTAACTTAATCACATTTGCAAAGGCCCTTTTTTCTTATAAGGTAATATTTACAGGTTCTAGGGATTAACACCTGGTATCTTTGGGTGGCCATTATTCACCCGATGACAGTCCTCAAAGCATGTCTTGAAAAAGCCTTTCCAAGATTGAGGCTTGGTGAAGGGTTATGGTAACCGCAGAGAAACAGAAAAAAAATAATATATATTCTAGCTGCTGGACCAGTTGAAATATCCTGCTTAAGGGCCTATAATCAATGTGACTGTAATAGAGGTTTGGACTTGATGGGAAATGAAAAATCTGAATCCCTATTTCAAATTTGTTACAATGGGGATTTTTGAATCCTTTGTCACATGGTGCAGGGCAATAACACCTACCTTAAGTGTCAGTGAATAAAAGCAGGCATAGTCATGGGGCTATTTTTTTTTTTTTAATAATTTCAACTACGCATATCTCTTTTTGCATTGTGAACAGCTCTATCTTGATTGACTTTGGCCACTCTGCAGCTGGCCAAATGTAGAAGTCTTCCTCTTGGCAAAACAGAGTAGTATGTTTCAATCTGATTTCTCTGGATAGAGGTATAGATCTCTAGAAACAAGCATAAATAGAGGTGATATGCTGTAAAAAAATCTGGGCTGGTAGAGTAGAGCGTTTTCATCCTTAGGTAATTATTAGTAAAAGCCATAAAGTTTATTTTATTTTTTTTCAAGACAGAGTCTTGCTCTGTCATCCAGGTTAGAGTGCGGTGGTGCAATCTCGGCTCACTGCAGTCTTGAACTCCAGGCTCAAGCAGTCCTTCCACCTGTCCCACCTCAGCCTCTCGAGTAACAGACTACAGGCGTGTGCCACCATGGCAAATTTTTTTTGCATTTTCTGTAGAGAAGTCATAGCCATCATTTCTCTTCAAGGGATAATTGATATTATTAAACTTCCAATGAGTGGATTAGTAGCAGTCTTGGCTTTGCCATAATTTTACTGACTAGTAAGGGATATACTTTTCCTCCACGTGATACAGTGCTTATCTTTATTTTTTAATTTTAATTTTAATTTATTTATTTTTTTGAGATGGAGTATCTCTCTGTCATCCAGGCTGGAGTGCAGTGGTGCGATCTCGTCTCACTGCAGCCTCTGCCTCCTGGGTTCAAGCAATTCTCCTGCCTCAGCCTCCTGAGTAGCTGGGATTACAGGTGTGTGCCACCACGCCCGGCTAATTTTTGTATTTTTAGTAGAGGTGGGGTTTCACCACATTGGTCAGGCCAGTCTCAGTCTCGAACTCCTGACCTCAGGTGATCCGCCTGCCTTGGCCTCCCAAAGTGCTGGGATTACAGGCGTGAGCCACCACGCCTGGCCTACAGTGCTTATCTTAAAAATGATATATATTTTATTTCTTTGTTTCCCTAATGAGATATTCTTTGCAAATTTGTGAGATATAAAATAGGCTGTGCTTCTCTGAAAAATAAATCAAAATAGCCGCATACTGAAATTACTATAGATAAGGAATGAACACGAAATCAACATTTAATATTAGTAGTCATTTATTAGGTGTTACTTAAAGTAGTTGAAACAAATTGGTTCTTTTGAGATTTTTGAATTTGTGTTCTAAGTTAATTTAGGAAGGCTTCTTGGAGGAAGAGGAAGGGAGATTCAAGAAAAGACTTTAAGTAGCTATAGTCTTCAAATGTTGAGGGTGGAGAAGGGAGTCATGTAAATTGGGGATAAAAGGGCTTTAAGGAAACTAGGAATAGAGTCTCCTAGCAAGCAGTGATGAAAGCAATTAAGCATATATGGAGCACTTGAAGAAATAACTCCTTATTGACAAAGGTGGATAGAAGGTAAGGAATGTGTCTGGTCAGTGATCTCCAAGTGTATTAATTCAGACTTTAGGTTCTCATAGTTTTGTGTACATGCTTTATATAAAGTATACATTATTTCTTAAAAAACAGTTTGAGTAACCACCCTTAAACCAAGTTACTAAGTACAGTCTCTAGAAAAATGACGAAAATGTTGTACCACACTATCAGCAGATCAAAGTCTCCTTTGCAAGTAATCCTGTTGTCTTAGATCTGGCATTTTTTAATAATAGGGACCTGTTGTCCTGTTGGAACACTTAGTGCATTTGGTATTAAAACTTATCCTGCTTTTGTTTGCTTTTTCCCCCTTTTCCTGGCAGCTTAGTCAAACTATGAAACAGGCACGTCACCGGCTAGCATCCTTTAAAACTGTGAGTAAAAAAAAGGGATCAGTGTTTCCAGATGATGGAAGGAAAAGCTTTCCTACCCGAGAGGTAAATTAATTTCTAATATATGATTTAAAAAAATACAGGTAAAAAATACAGATAAAGATTTACTTATATCTCAGCATAATTTAGAACTGTAAAATAATTGGAAATAGCCTTAAATACCCAATAGTAGGGGATGCTTGAGTAAATTGTGACATATCCATATGCAGCCATTCTAAAAAAATATTTTCAAAGAATATCTGAAGATAAGGGAAAGTGTGATATGAAGTTAAGAAAAAAGTTGGATATGAAATTAAGTATGATATGATCTTAATTAAAATATATGTATATATATTCAACAAATACTTATGGAATGTCTGTGATTGCCAGCATTGTTCTAGAAACAGGGCTTATAGTGGTGAAAAGACAAAGATCCCTCAAGGAGCTTCTGTGCTGGTAGGGAAGCATATAATAAACAAGCAAATAAATATAGACTATAATTTCAAGTGATAAGTGCTATGAAGAGAAATACAGCAAAATAAAAAGATGGAAAGAGTTCCATGTGCATAGACAAAAGCCTAGGCAGAAATGGCACAAGAGGCTAATACTGATTATTTCTGGGTAGTAGTATTACAGGTGATTTTCTTCTGTTTTTTATTTTTAAAAGTTGTTATAAAGTATGTTACTGTCTAATCAGGAAAAAATTGATACTATTAATTTTTTAAAAAGAAAAATTGTTTTGATTCAAAACTTAAGTGAGAGTGTGGAGCTAGGATTAGGAGGATATGTAAGTCTACACTTATAAAATGACATTGTTTTGGTGCCTACCTCGGAATTCACAAATTTGGATCCTAAATTTATGTGTTTTCCTGTGTGTACTTAATTTTGGCATTAATTTCAATGTTTTATAGGCAGCATCTAGTAAAATAGACCATTAATTTATTTTTTAATACTTTTTTTTGCCAATAACTATGTTATTTTTTTGCCATCATCAACTGCCTCATTTAGTTCTTTCCCAGTTTTACTTCTTCTTTTTTTTTTTTTTTTAATTATACTTTAGGTTTTAGGGTACATGTGCACAATGTGCAGGTTTGTTACATATGTATCCATGTGCCATGTTGTTTTGCTGCACCCATTAACTCATCATTTAGCATTAGGTATATCTCCTAATGCTGTCCCTCCCCCCCTCCCCCCACCCCACAACAGTCCCTGGAGTGTGATGTTCCCGTTCCTGTGTTCATGAGTTCTCATTGTTCAATTCCCACCTATGAGTGAGAACATGCGGTGTTTGGAAAACATCATTCTCAGTAAACTATCGCAAGGACAAAAAAACCCAGTTTTACTTCTTAATTAGTATACTACTATTTTCCTGGAATATATGTATAATATATATAATATATAAATATATATTATATAGATATATAATTTTGTATTTTTTTCCATATCTTGACACAAGCATCAAAAATGTTTGTCTCATGTATGTTGGCAATTGGTTGAATACTAAACTGTAATGTTTTTCTCTTTAGTTATAACTAAGAAATTTACAGTTAAATTTAAAAAGCAAGTGGGTGTGGATATGTGTCCACATATGGCAGCACATCCCACATGCGTTTATATGGTTGTCTTTTTCTAGCATTGCCTCGTGGCTCCCCAGATAGTTTCTTTTGTACCTAAAATTATTTTCAGATGTTGGTTTCTTGACAGTTTTCATACCTATCGTGGTTTGGCAGTACTATAGTTTGGGTCATTAGACTGACTCCAGGGTACTGTTAGATGAGGTGATTAGACACTTTCTACTAAATCAGAAAAAAAAAAAACAGTTATCAGATCTTAGAGATGGATATTTATATTGCTTGGATCATGCTCAGACCTTTCAACTGGTGTTTTTCCAGAAAGTGTACTATTCACAGTTCTGACTGAAATAATTATCCAGTAGACGGGAGGATTAAGTCTGAGATAACATCTTTGTATAAACCAGTTTTATACGTCAGAGATGCCGTTTAAATGTAATTCATTATTGTTATGGTGATAATGATGAATTCAGGCTACCTACTTGCTTCCAAAGAATGCATATATGTTTTTCAGGTAAAAATATGAAAAACAAACCTACTCAATACAATTGGGAATGAGCTAAGAAATTGGTGAAATTTTTCTTATTACTTGTATCAAGTCTTTCCCTCAAATCTCAACAATTTTCTACCCTCTTAGTTGTGTGAAGTGGAAATTTGCAAGTCAGAAGGAACAATCTATGATTGAATTGAACCCTGGTTTTATTTCATTATTAGTCTTTAGTGACATTAGAATCTGTCTGGTTGTTATTGATCCGGATTTGGAGATAAAAGTGGAACATATACTTACTTGTACTCTGTCAGGTTGCCAAGACTAAAATCATGAGTCTTCTGAAATTGTTACTGGCTAGAATAGGTGCGAGTTGTCATTTATAAAGTTAATATATTCTCCTGTTTTATTCCATATGTTTTTATATGTGAGTGCTTTTTTTGTACATATGAAGTAGAACTCATGTTTTTTCCCTTTATTGTGTATTAGACTACCAAAACCTACCAAGATAATTTTAGATCTTTCACAGAAACTCAACTTAGTCTCATGAATATGTTGCTTCCTCTAGACCTATTTATATTTGTAGTAATTTTTTTTTTCCAGAAAGTGCTTTCTAGGAAACCAGCATCCACTGGGATAAATACAGGAATAAGAGGAGAGTTGCCTATTAAGGTCCATCAAGGTCTTTTAGCTGCTGTACCTTACCAGAATTATATGCAAAATCAGGTAGGGAAATATAAAAAGTAGAGGGGAAAGACATTGGCTTATTAGAACTATCCATAGCTAACTAAGGATGGGATAAAGGGTTAAGATATCCAGTATTTTTTTTAACGGACTTTATTGAGATATGATTCATATACCATACAATTCACCCATTTAAAGTGTACAATTCTTTGGTTTTTAGTACACACAGTTTGCACAGGGTTGTGCAACTGTTACCACAATCTAGAGCATTTTATTTTTAATTTTTTAATTAATTTTTTAAAATAACTTTTATTTTAGATTCAAGGATACATGTGTAGATTTGTTATATGGGTAAATTGCATGTTGCAGGGGTTTGGTATACAGATTACTTTGTCACGTGACATTACCTAATAGGTAGTTTCCCCATCCTCACCCTCCTTTCACCTTCTACCCTCAAGTAGGCCCTGGTGTCTGTTGTTTCCTTCTTTGTGTTCATATGTACTGAATGTTTAGCTCCCGCTTATAAGTTAGAACATGTGGTATTTGGTGTTCTGTTCATGAATTAGTTTGCTTAGGATAAGGGCCTCTAGTTTCATACATGTTGATGCAAAGGACATGATCTCATTCGTTTTTATGGCTGCATAGTATTCCATGGTGTATGTGTACCACATTTTCTTTATGCAGTCTACGGTTGATAGACATTTAGGTTGATTCTGTGTCTTTGCTATTGTTAATAGTGCTGTGATGAACATATGCGTGCATGTATCTTTAAGGCAGAGTGATTTATATTCCTCTGGGTATATACCAGATAATGGGATTGCTGGGTTGAATGGAAATTCTGTTTTAAGTTCTTTGAAAATCACCAAACTGCTTTCCACAATGGCCGAACTAATTTATGTTCCCCTTAGTGGTGTATAAGCATTATTTTTTGTCCACAGCCGTGCCAGCATCTGTAATCTTTTGGCTTTTTCTGACTGGTGTGAGATGGTATCTTGTGGTTTTGATTTGCATTTCTCTAATGATTAGTGGCGATGAGCGTTTTTTCACATGCATTGGCCATGTGTATGTCTTCTTTTGAAGTGTCTGTTAATATCCTTTGTCCTCTTTTATGGAGTTGTTTTTTGCTTGTAAATTGTTTTAATTCCTTGTAGATTCTGGATATCAGACCTTTCTTTGATGCATATTTTCTCCCATTCTGTAGGCTGTCTGTTTATTCTGTTGATGGTTGCTTTTGCTGTGCAGAAGCTCTTTAGTTTAATTAGATCCCATTTGTCTTTTTTTTGTTGTTGTTGCAGTTGCTTTTGACATCTTCATCATGAAATCTTTGCCTGTTTCTATGTCCAGATTGATATTTCCTGTGTTATCTTCTAGTGTTTTTTATGCTTCTAGGTTTTATGTTTAAGTCTTTAATTCATCTTGAGTTGAGTTTTATATATGGTGTAAGGAATGAGTCCAGTTTCAATCTTCTGCATATAGCTAGCCAAATATATCCCAGCGCCACTGAATTGGGAGTCCTTTCCCCATTGCTTGTTTTTGTCAGTTTTGTTGATGATCAGATTGTTGTAGGTGTGCAGCATTATTTCTGGGCCCTCTATCTGTACCATTGGTCCATGTATCTGTTTTTGTACTGATACCATGTTGTTTTGGTTGCTGTAGCCTTGTAGTGTAGTGTGAAGTAGGGTAATGTGAGCTTTGTTCTTTTTCTTAGAATTGCCTTGGCTATTCAGGCTCTTTTTTGTTTTCATATGAATTTCTAAATAGTTTTTTCTAATTCTTTGAAGAATGTCATTGGTAGTTTGATAGGAATAGCATTGAATCTATACACTGCTTTGGGCAGTATGGCCATTTTAATGATATTGATTCTTTTTATCCATGAGCATGGAATGTTTTTCCATTTGTGTCATCTCTGATTTCTTTGAGCATTGTTTTTTAATACTTATTGTAGAGGTCTTTCACCTCCTTAGTTAGCCATATTCCTGGGTATTTTATTCTTTTGTGGCTATTGTGAATGGGATTGCATACTTGATTTGGTTCTTAGCTTGGATATTGTTGGTGTATAGGAATGCTACTGATTTTGTATCCTGAAACTTTGCTGAAGTTGTTTATCAGATCAAGGAGCTTTGGGCAGAGACTATGGGGATTTCTAGGTATAGAATCATATCTTCTGCAAATAGGGATAGTTTGACTTTCTCTCTTCCTACTTGGATGTCATTTTTTTCTTTCTCTTGCCTGATTGCTCTGGCTAGGACTTCTAGTACTATGTTGAATAGGAATGGTGAGAGAGGACATCTTTGTCTTGTTCTGGTTTTCAAGGGGAATGCTTCCAGTTTTGCCTATTCAGTATGATGTTGGCTCTGGGTTTTTGTTATAGATGGCTATTATTATTTTGAAGTATATTCCTTCAATGCCTCGTTTGTTGAGGGTTTTTAACATGAAAGGATGTTGAATTTTATTGAAAGCTCTTTCTGATCTGTTGAGATCATCATGTGGTTTTTGTTTTTAGTTCTGTTTATGTGGTGAATCACAATTAATAATTTGTATATGTTGAACCAACCTTGCATCCCAGGGATAGCTTTATTATGGTGGATTAACTTTTGATGCACTGCTGGATTTGGTTTGTTAGTATTTTGTTGAGGATTTTTGCATCTATGTTTATTAAGAATATTGGCCTGAAGTTTTGTTTTTTTGTTGTGTCTCTGCCAGGTTTTGGTATCAGGATGATGCTGGCTTTGTAGAATAAGTTAGGGAGGAGTTCCTTCTCCTCAATCTTTTGGAATAGTTTCAGTAGAAATGATACCAGCTCTTCTTTATAACATCTGGTAGAATTCAGCTATGAATTTGTCTGGTCTTAGGCTTTTTCTGGTTGGTAGGCTTTTTTATTACTAATTCATTTTAAGAACGTGCTATTGGTCTATTCAGGGAGTCAGTGTTTTCCTGGTTCAATCTTGGGAGGTTGTGTGTTTCCAGATATTTATCCATTTCTTCCAGATTTTCTAGCTTGTGTGCATAGAGGTGTTCATCATAGTCTCCGAGGGTTTTTTTGTATTTCTGTGGGGCCAGTAGTAATGTCCCCTTTGTCATTTCTGATTGTGTTTATTTGGATATTCTCTCTTTTTAATTAATCTAGCTAGTGCTCTATCTTATTAATTCTTTCAAAGGACCAGTTCCTGGATTAATTGATTTTTTGTGTGTTTTTTGTTTCTCAGTTTTTATCAGTTCAGCTCTGATTTTGGTTATTTCATGTCTTCTACTAGCTTTGAGGTTGGTTTGCTCTTGTTTCTCTAGTTTTTCTAGTTTGATGCTAGGTTGTTAATTTGAGACCTTTCTAACTTTTTGATGTGGGTGTTTAAAACTATAAACTTCCCTCTTAACACTGCTTTGGCTGTGTCCCACAGATTCTGGTATGTGGTATCTTTTTTCTCATTAGTTTCAAAGAATTTCTTGATTTCTGCCTTAATTTCATTATTTACCTGGAACCCATTCAGGAGCAGGTTGTTTAATTTCCATGTAACTGTATGGTTTTGAGTGATTTTCTTAGCACTGATTTCTATTTTTTTTGTGATCTGAAAGTGTGGTCAGTTTGATTTTTGTTTTTTTGTGTTTTTTTGCATTTGCTAAGGATTGTTCTGTGGCTGATTGTGTGGTTGATTTTAGTGTGTGCCATGTGCAGATGAGAAGAATGTATGTTCTGTTACTTTGGGGTGGAGAGTTTTGTAGATATCTATAAGGTCCGTTTGGTCAAGTGTTGAGCTCAGATCCTGAATATCTTTGTCAGTTTTCTGCCTCAATGATCTCTTTTTCTTTTGGAGATGGAGTCTTGCTTTGTCACCCAGGCTGGAGTGTAGTGGCACGATCTTGGCTCACTGAAACCTCTGCCTCCTGGGTTCAAGTGATTCTCTTGCCTCAGCCTCCTGAGTAGCTGGGACTACAGGCACCCAGTGCCACGCCTGGCTAATTTTTGTATTTTTAGCAGAGACGGGGTTTTACCATATTGGCCAGGCTGGCCTTGAACTCAGTGATCTCTTTAATATTGTCAGGGGGCTGTTGAAATCTCCCACTATTATTGTGTGGTTATCTCAGTCTCTTTTTTTTTTTTTTCTTTTGAGATGGGGTCTCACTCTGTCATCCAGGCAGGAGTGCAGTGGCATGATCTCAGCTCACTGCAGCCTCCGCCTCCTGGGTTCAAGTGATACTCCCAACTCAGCTGCCTGAGTAGCTGGGACTACAGGTGCACAACATCATGCGTGGCTAATTTTTGTATTCTTTAGTAGAGATGGGGTTTCTCCATGTTGGCCAGGCTGGTTTTGAACTCCTGATCTCAAGTGATCCACCCACCTCAGCTTCCCAGAGTGCTGGGATTACAGGCATGAGCCATCGCACCTGGCCTGAGTCTCTTCATAGGTTTCTAAGAACTTGCTTTATGAATCTGATTGTGCTTGTGTTGGGTGCATATATATCTAGGATAGTTAGGTCTTCTTGTTCAATTGAGCTTTTTACTATTATGTAATACCCTTCTTTGTCTTTTTTTAAATTGTTATTTGTTCAAAGTCTGTTTTGTCTGAAATTAGAAGAGCAACCCCTGCTTTTTTATGGTTTCCATTTGCTTGGTAGATTTTTCTCCATCCCTTTACTTTGAGCCTGTTGGTGTCATTTCATGTGAGATGAGTCTCTTGAAGACAGCATACCATTGGGTTTTGCTTCTTTACCCAACTTGCCACTCTGTGCCTTTTAATGGGGCATTTAGTCCATTTACATTCAAGGTTAGTATTTGGTGTGTGCAGATTTGATCCTGTCATCATGTTGTTAGCTGGTTATACAGACTTGTTTATGTGGTTGCTTTATAGTATCACTGGTCTATATACTTAAGTATGTTTTTGTAGTGGCCAGTAATAGTCTTTCCTTTCCATATTTAGCACTCTCTGTAGCGTCTCTTGTAAGGCAGGTCTGATGGTAATGAATTCCCTTAGCATTTGCTTGTCTGGAAAAGATCTTATTTCTTCTTCACTTATGAAGCTTAGTTTGACTGGATGTGAAATTCTTGGTTGTAAATTCTCTTCTTTAAGAATGCTTAATATAGGCCCCCAATCTCTTTGGCTTTTAGGGTTTCTGCCAACAGATTTGCTATTAACCTGATGGGATTCCCTTTGTAGATGACCTGCCTCTTCTGCCTGGCTGCCTTTAACATTTTTTCTTTTATTTCGACCTTGGAGAATCTAATAACTGTGTGGTTGGGGGATGGTCTTCTTCTTTTACAGTATTTTGCAGGGGTTCTCTGCATTTCCTGAATTTGAATGTTGGCCTCTTTCACCAGGTTGGACAAATTTTCATGGATGATATGAAAATATAAAATACATTTTGCAAGTTGCTTGGTTTCTTTCCCTCTCAGGGATGCCGATGAGTCATAGATTTGGTTTTTTTATACACTTCCATGTTTCTTGGAGGTTTTGTTTATTCTTCTTTTTTCTTTTTTCTTTATTTTTGTCTGACTGAGTTATTTTGGAGAGCCAGTCTTTGAACTCTGAGGTTCTTTCCTCAGCTTGGTTAATTCTGTTATTAATACTTACTATTGCATTATGAAATTCTTATAGTGTGTTTTTCAGCTCTATCTGATCAGTTTGCTTCTTATAATGGCCATTTTGTCTATCAGCTTCTGTATCATTTTATTGTAATACTTAGATTCCTTGGACTGGGTTTTAACTTTCCCCTGAATGTCAATATTTTTGTTGCTGTCCATATTCTGATTTCTATTCCTGTTATCTCAACCATTTCAGACTGGTTAAGAATTATTGTTGGGGAACTAATGCAGTCATTTGAGGTAAGAAGACGTTCTGGCTTTTTGAGTTGTCAGAGTTCTTGCACTGGTTCTTATGTTTGTGGGCTGTGTTGTTCCTTCAGTCTTTGAAGTTGCTATCCTTTGGATTTTTTCTTTAATCCTCTTAGATGTCCTTGGGGGTTTGATTCTGGTATAAGGTGGAGTCAGTTGACTGGCTTCATTTCTGGAAGATTTTAGGGGCCAGGACTCAGCTCATGACTCTTGGGCTGTGTTTCTAACTCTGGAGGGCTGGTATTGGCCCTGGCTTTGTTCTCTGGCCCCTTAAGGTTAGGAACCTGCCACACTTGAGGAACTAAGGTGTTCCCAGGCGGCTGGTCACAACACACTGATGGAAAGTGCCAGCCAAAATGCTTTTTTGGGTGGTGGCAATGGGATTCATGCTTGTTTTTATGTGCCAGCAGCAGTGGCAGTGTGGCAGGGTGCACACTGTGGTGGGGTGCTGGCAGGTACAGGGGTGTTGGCCTCCTTGTGGGCATTTGCGGTGGTGGTGGTTGCAGTGCTGCACCAGAGGATGGAGCGGCGGGAGTGGGGCCTACTGGCATCAGTGTGCATGTTCACTCTGGTGGCAGTGTCAGCATGTCATGGGGCGCTCACAGGCATGGGGCTGGTGCCCTCCAGGTAGGCGTTCATGTGCAGCAGTGGCCGTGCAGGGCAGAGGGTTGGGCTACTTGTCTCTTTGCGTGCCTTCACATTGGCAGTAGTGACACACCATTGCAGGCAGGGTGCACTCACACTGGCAGCAGTGGCACGGTGGGGTGCATGCACACTGGTGGGGAAGGGGAGGTGAGGTCTGCCTGCACACACACATGTGAGCAAAATGATGTAGGGGTTGCTGTGGGTGAGTGCATGCTGGAAAAGTGGCATGAGGGAGGATGCAGTGGGGGAAGGGCATAGGCAGGCTCATGCTGGTTGGTGTGGTCTGCTGTGATGGTCAGGCATGGTCTGCCAGCACAGGAGCTATTATGTGGGCCTCTGGGAGGTACCCTGGTGGGCATCTGAGGTTGCACTGCAAGCAGGGCTGGGGCCTTGGGAGAGACTGGTAGACAGGGGTGCACTCACGTAAAACTGGCCCTGTCTCACGGGCAAGATTGCCCTGCTCTGTTCACGTCTGACAGTTCCCCTATGGCTAATGTCTCCCAGGGGAGCAAGGTGGGCCTTGGGGGATGGACAGCCTGACCATGCCCTACTACAGATACTCCTGTACCGAACCCTCTAGGCTTTGCACTGGCTGGAATTCTGCCCCACCACCTCTCTAAGCAGCTCTCCCAGCCAGCGCAAGTGTCGGTGGGGGTTGTGGGGTCTCCTGCTGCCAGGATTCCAGAGGTCTGTGGAGTGAGCAGGTCACTCCTCACTTGTTCAATTCATCCCTTCCGCAGGAGCCACTGGGGGCCAGGAACAATTCCTGGTGCACGGTAGCCCCATTCAAGGTTCCCACCTTCCTCCTCTTTTGGCCCAGCATCTGTCTTCCCTCTGTCCACTCTTAATGCCTTCCCTCCAAAGATCTGCTAGGAATGTACCATCTTCCTAATGTTCCAGTCTCTTGGTAGTAGATGTTCCTCCTGGCTGCTTCTAGCCAGCTATCTTGCTTTTGGGATTTGCTCTAGAGCATTTTCTTCACTCCTAAGAGAAACCCTGTATCTCATTCTCTCCTTGCCCTTAACCTCAATCCTAGGCAACTACTAATCTACTTTTTGTCTGTATAGGTTTACCTATTCTGGACATTTCATATGAAAGGAATTATATGATGTATCGTCTTTTGCGACTGTTTTTTTCTCTTTGCATAATGTTTTAAAGTTCATCCACATTGTAGTGGATGTATCAGTACTTAATTCTTTTTATTGCTCAATAATTTGTTGTATAGATGTACCACATTTGGTTTATCCATTTATCAGTTAGTAGACTTTGGGGTTCTTTTCACTTCTTGGTGTTTATGAATTATGAATGATACACATTTTTGTGTGGACATTCATTTCTCTTAGGACATTCATTTCTAGGAGTGAACTTGCTGGATCATATAGTAATTCTATGTTTAACATTTCAAAGAACTGCTAAACAGTTTTCCACCAGCAATATGTGAGGGTTCCAATTTCTCTGTATCCTCCAACACTTACTATCGTCCTTCTCTTCTGTTATAGCTATCCTAGTAGATGTGAATTGGTATCTCACTGTACTTTTGATTTGTAGTATATTTTCCTGATGACTAATGATCTTCAGTATCTTTTCATGTGCTTGTTGCCCAGTTGTATAACTCTTGTGGATAAAATGTCTATGCATGTGCTTTGCCCATTTTTTAATTGGGTTGTCTTTTTATTATCAAATTGTTAAGTGTTTATATATATATAAATTTATACAGAAAAAATATATATAATATGTATATATTCTGGATACAAGTTCCTTATCAGATAGTTGATTTGCAAGTATTTTCTCCCATTCTGTAGACTGTTATCTTACTTGATTAATAGTATTGTTTATGGCATAACATTTTTAAATTAGTCACTTCTTTTTTTCTTATGTTGCTTGTGCTTTCGATGAATTATCTAAATAATAATTGTTTATCCTGAGGTCATGAAGATTTATTCCTATGTGTTCTTTTAAGAATTTTATAGTTTTCAGCTCTTAATTTTAGGTCTGTGATCCATTTCGAGTTAATTTTTACGTATGCTGTAAATAAGTGGCTCACCTTCATTCTTTTGAATATAGGTATCTAGTTGTCTCAGCATCACCTGCTGAAAACACTATTCTTTCCTCATTGAATTTTCTTGGTACTCTTGTCAAAAATCAATTGACTATAAATGTGAGGGTTTATTTCTGAACTTTCAGTTCTGTTCCATTGTTCTGTATGTGTATTACAGTGTCTTGATTCCTATAACTTTGTGGTAGCTTTTGAAATTGGGAGGAATGAGACCTTTATCTTTGTTCTTCTTTTTCAAGAAAGTGTTTTGCTACTGTGGGTTCCTTGCATTTCCATGTGAATTTTATGATTAACTTGTTAATTTCTGCCAAAGAAAAGCCAAGTGGCATTTTGATAGGGAGTGTTGTAAATTTGAGAAATATTACCATCTTACCAATCTTGTCTCTTGATCCATGAACATGTTATGTGTTTCCATTTATTCTGATCATCTGTCATTTCTTTCAATTATCTTTTTAGTTTTCATTATATAGTCCTACACTGTAAACATTGTATAACATTTGACTATGCTGACCTACTAAAATTATAATAGCAGTGACCTGAAGCCTAGAATTTTATTGCAATCACATTGTTTCTTCCTATAATAGCTACATGGTGTGTGTGTGTGTGTGTGTGTGTGTGTGTGTGTGTGTGTGTGTGTGTGTGTTTTCATTGTTTTTTTCTTTAGGAACTTGACTATGAGGAATCTTCATCTCTTGTAACTGATGAGAAAGGGAAAGAAGATTTGTTTGGGAGAGGCCAGCAGGACCAGCAGGATATCCTTTCTGAAGATAAGAACAAACCTTTCAGCAGAGTTCAGGTAAAGCAATAAGAGAAATTGTGATTTGGACTAGGTATTGCCAGTAATGTTTTACTGATTTAGGATTGTAGATTTAGCTTTTGTTAAGTTGGACAAAGATTATAATTTCACATTTTATTCTAGTAATTTGCTTCACTGCCATATCATTTTGATATTTTGATTATTTTGGAAAGCCTAGAGTATTGCTACTAACTCACATTCTGTATTTGGTGTTTATGTTCACTTTTAGAAAGTAAAATTCAAAAATCCATTATTTGTTCTGATGGAAGAGGAAGAACAAAAGCAGTTACATTTTGAGGGCCTTCAGGATATTCTGCCAGCAGCCCAGGATTATTTTCCAGAAGCCCAAGGTGATTTGCTGGAAACCCAGGGTGATTTGACAGGAATCCAGAGTGTTAAGCCAGATACCCAGGCTGTTGAACTGAAGGTTCAGGTTACTGAGGCAGAAGGCCAGGCCATTGAGCCAGAAGGCCAGCCTTTTAAGACAGAAACTCAGGGTATTATGCTGAAAGCCCAGAGTATTGAACTAGAAGAAGGGAGTATTGTGTTGAAAACCCAGGATTTTCTACCCACAAAGCAGGCTTTTCTAACGAAAAACCAGGATCTTTTACTCAAAGACCACTGTGTTCTCCCTAAAGACCAGAGTATTCTACTCAAATATCAGGACCAGGACTTCCTACCCAGAGATCAGCATGTTCTCCCCAAAGACCAAGATATTCTGCCAAAATATCAGGACCAGGATTTTCTACCTAAAGACCAGGATTTTTTATCTAGAGACCAGCATGTTCTCCCCAAAGACCAGAATATTCTACCCAAATGTCAGGACCAGGATTTTCTACCCAGAGACCAAGGTTATCTTCCCAAAGACCAAAATATTCTACCCATATGTCAGGACTGGGATTTTCTACCCAGAGACAAAGGTTATCTTCTTGAAGACCAAAATATTCTACCCATATGTCAGGACCGGGATTTTCTACCCAGAGACAAAGGTTATCTTCCCAAAGACCAAAATATTCTACCCAAATGTCAGGACCAGGATTTTCTACCCAGAGACAAAGCTTATCTTCCCAAAGACCAAAATATTCTACCCAAATGTCAGGACCGGGATTTTCTACCCAGAGACCAAGGTTATCTTCCTGAAGACCAAAATATTCTACCCATATGTCAGGACCAGGATTTTCTACCCAGAGACCAAGGTTTCTACCCATATGTCAGGACCAGGATTTTCTACCCAGAGACCAAGGTTATCTTCCTGAAGACCAAAATGTTCTACCCATATGTCAGGACCGGGATTTTCTACCCAGAGACCTGCATGTTCTCTCCAATGACCAGAATATTCTACCCAAATGTCAGGACCAAGATTTTCTACCAAAATATCAGGTAAAATAGGTGGAAAGGAGATACAAAAAGAAGAAATAAGCTACTTAGGGTTTGAGGAGGGGTTTGTAAGGACTGCAATTATACCTTGGAGATACTGTGGGTTTAGTTCCAGGCCATTGCAATAAAGCAAATATTGGAATAAAGTAAGTCACACAGATTTCTTGGCTTCCCAGTACATATAAAAGTTATGTTTATATTATACTGTAGTCTATTAGTGTGCAATAGCATAATGCCTAAAAAAAGTACATACCTTAATTTAAAAATACTTTATTGCTAAAAAATGCTTACGATTGTCTGAGTCTTCGGCAAGCCATAATCTTTTTGCTGGTGGAGGGTCTTGGCTTAATGTTGATATCTGCTGACTAATCAGGGTGGTGATTACTGATGTTTGGTGTGGCTGTGGAAGTTACTTAAGACAATGATGAAGTTTGCCACATCATTTGACTCTTCCTTTCACGAAAGATTTCTCTGTAGCATGTGATAATGTTTGATAGCATTTGATCCACAGTAGAACTTCTTTCAGAATTGGAATCAATTCCCTTAAACCCTGCCACTACTTTTATCAACTAAGTCTGTGTAATATTCTAAACCCTTTGTTGTCATTTTAACAATGTTCACAGATTCCATCTCAAGAAAACACTTTCTTTGCTCATCATAAGAAGTAACTCCTCATCCATTTAAGTTTGAACATGAGATTGCAGCAATTCACTCACATCTTTGGGCTCCACTTCTAATTCTAGTTCTCTTGCTGTTTCTACCACATTACAATTACTTCCTTCACTGAAGTCTTGAATGCCTCAAAGTCCGTGAGGGTTCGAATCAACTTCTTCCAAACTCTTGTTAAAGTTGGTATTTTGACCTCCTCCCATGATTCATGAATGTTCTTAATGGCATCAAGAATGGTGGACCCTTTCCAGAGGGTATCAACTTACTTTGCCCATATCTATCAGAGGAATCGCTGTCTGTGACAGATATGGCCTTAAGAAATGTATTTTATAAATAACAAGACTTGAAAGTCAAAATTATTTCTTGATCCACAAACTACAGAATGGATGTTGTGTTAGCAGGCATGAAAAAACAACATTAATCTCCTTGTATATCTTCATCAGAGCTCTTGGGTGACTAGGTGCATTGTCAATGAGCGGTTTAAAAGGCATCTTTATTTTTTTTGGAACAGTTGGTCTCAATAGTAAGTGTAAAATATTCTGTAAAACATGCTGTAAACAGATGTGCTGTCATCTTGGCTTTGTTATTCCCTTCATAAAGCACAAGAAAAGTAGATTTAGTGCCATTCTTAAGGGCCCTAGGATTTTTGGAATGGTAAATGAGCGTTGGCTTCAACTTAAAGTCACCAGCTGCATTAGCCACTAACAAGAGAGTCAGCCTGTCCTTTGAAACTTTGAAGCCAGACATTGACTTTTTCTCTCTAGCTGTGAAACTCCTAGTCATCTTCTTCCAATATAAGGCTGTTTTGTCTACACTGAAAATCTGTTGTCCAGTGTAGCCACCTTCATCAGTGATCTTAGCTAGATCTTCTAGATAACTTGCTGCAGCCTCTCATCAGCACTTGCCGCTTCACCTTGCCCTTTGATGTTATAGAGACACCTTATTTCCTTAAACCTCATGAACTAACCTCTGCTAACTTCCAACTTTTCTTCTGTAGTTTTTTCACTTCTCTCAGCCTTCATAATATTGAAGAGAGTTAGGGCCTTGCTCTGGATCAGGCTTTGGCTTAAGGAGATGTTGTGGCTAGTTTGATCTGTCCATACCGCTAAAACATTTTCCATATCAGCAATAAGGCTATTTTCCTTTCTTACTTATCATATATTCACTGGAGTAGATTTTAATTTCCTTCAATAACTTTTCCTCTGCATTCACAACAGGGCTGTTTGGTACAAAAGGCCTAGCCTTCGGACTGTCTTGGCTTTCAACAGGCCTACTTCTCTAAGCTTAATAATTTCTAGCTGTTGCTTTAAAGTGGGAGACATGTGGTTCTTTCTTTCACTTGAACACTTAGAGGCCATTGTAGGGTTATTAATTGGCCTAATTTCAATATTGTTGTGTCTCAGTGAATAGGGAGGTCTAAGGAGAGGTGGGGGGTGGCCAGGTGGTAGAACAGTGAGAACACACATAACATTTATCAGTTAGGCTTGCTGTCTTATATGAGCATGGTTATGGTGCCCCAAAACAATTAGGATAGTAACATCAAAGATCACTGATCACAGATCACCATACCAGATATAATAGTAATGGAAAAGTCTGAAATATTGTCAAAATTTCCAAAATGTGACACAAAGACATTACACGAGCACATGCTATTGGAAAAGTGACACCAGTGAATTGGCTTGACGTATGATTGCCACAAACCTTCAGTTTGTAAAAAACACAGTATCTGCAAAGCATAATGAAAATAGGCATGCTGTATATTGTACCTGATTTGGAGATCCATACTTGGAAAAAATAGTTTCTTGATTGATTTCTCAAAACTCCAGTGCTCTTACTAAGTGTTAAAGTATTACCAGCAGCATATTACTCCAAATAAACAATTTGCTGTTTGTTTTCTTTTTATTTAATTTTTAAAATCAACACTCTACCCAGATTTTATGAACAATTTAATTTTTTATTTTTAATCTTCTTCATTAGGAGAAATATTTCTGGCAGCCATTATCTGCTTAGACAGCTGAAAGATGGAAAAAGGAGTGGTCCATAAGTACTCAGCAGTATCTTTCACACAGGTTCCAAGGCCAGCCCTCCACCAGAGATCAGTTAGACTAAAAGGAAGAAGAAAGAGGGCAACAGGAATTAGATTACTTAGGGTTGTGGTTGGACTTTTGTGGAATGGAGTGTAGTTTTTTGTTTTATTCCATAAGGTGCTCAATTATATTCTGATCTTGGTTAACTCCAGAATTCTCACTAAAACCTGAAGTCTTAACCTGTCATTCTTAACTGAACAATTGATATGTTGTGTTTGTTCTTTTATAGAAAGCAAATCTGAAGCAGCCAACATCCATTTTGATAGGTAGGAGAAGGAGAGAGGCGCTTCCTCTGGCTGTCCATCAGGATCTTCTTTTTTTTTTATTATTTCTTTATTTTTTATTTTTATTATTATACTTTAGGTTTTAGGGTACATGTGCACAATGTGCAGGTTTGTTACATATGTATCTATGTGCCATGTTGGTTTGCTGCACCCATTAACTTGTCATTTAGCGTTAGGTATATCTCCTAATGCTGTCCCTCCCCCCTTCCCCCCACCCCACAACAGTCCCTGGAGTGTGATGTTCCCCTTCCTGTGTCCATGAGTTCTCATTGTTCAGTTCCCACCTATGAGTGAGAACATTCGGTGTTTGGTTTTTTGTCCTTGCGATAGTTTACTGAGAATGATGGTTTCCAGTTTCATCCATGTCCCTACAAAGGACATGAACTCATCATTTTTTATGGCTGCATAGTATTCCATGGTGTATATGTGCCACATTTTCTTAATCCAGTCTATCGTTGTTGGACATTTGGGTTGGTTCCAACTCTTTACTATTGTGAATAGTGCCGCAATAAATATACGTGTGCATGTGTCTTTATAGCAGCATGATTTATAGTCCTTTGGGTGTATACCCAGTAATGGGATGGCTGGGTCAAATGGTATTTCTAGTTCTAGATCCCTGAGGAATCGCCACACTGACTTCCACAATGGTTGAACTAGTTTACAGTCCCACCAACAGTGTAAAAGTGTTCCTATTTCTCCACATCCTCTCCAGCACCTGTTGTTTCCTGACTTTTTAATGATTGCCATTCTAACTGGTGTGAGATGGTATCTCATTGTGGTTTTGATTTGCATTTCTCTGATGGCCAGTGATGATGAACATTTTTTCACGTGTCTGTTGGCTGCATAAATGTCTTCTTTTGAGAAGTGTCTGTTCATATCCTTTGCCCACTTTTTGATGGTATTATTTGATTTTTTCTTGAAAATTTGTTTAAGTTCTTTGTAGATTCTGGATATTATCCCTTTGTCAAATGGGTAGATTGCAAAAATTTTCTCCCATTCTGTAGGTTGCCTGTTCACTCTGATGATAGTTTCTTTTGCTGTGCAGAAGCTCTTTAGTTTAATTAGATCCCATTTGTCAATTTTGGCTTTTGTTGCCATTGCTTTTGGTGTTTTAGTCATGAAGTCCTTGCCCATGCCTATGCCTTGAATGGTATTGCGTAGGTTTTCTTCTAGAGTTTTTATGGTTTTAGGTCTAACACTTAAGTCTTTAATCCACCTTGAATTAATTTTTGTATAAGGTGTAAGGAAGGGATCCAGTTTCAGCTTTCTACATATGGCTAGCCAGTTTTCCCAGCACCCTTTATTAAATAGGGAATCCTTTCCCCATTTCTTGTTTTTGTCAGGTTTGTCAAAGACCAGATAGTTGCAGATATGCGGCATTATTTCTGAGGGCTCTGTTCTGATCCGTTGATCTATGTCTCTGTTTTGGTACCAGTACCATGCTGTTTTGGTTACTGTAGCCTTGTAGTATAGTTTGAAGTCAGGTAGTGTGATGCCTCCAGCTTTGTTCTTTTGGCTTAGGATTGACTTGGCGATGCGGGCTCTTTTTTGGTTCCATATGAACTTTAAAGTAGTTTTTTCCAATTCTGTGAAGAAAGTCATTGGTAGCTTGATGGGGATGGCATTGAATCTATAAATTACCTTGGGCAGTATGGCCATTTTCACGATATTGATTCTTCCAACCCATGAGCATGGAATGTTCTTCCATTTGTTTGTATCCTCTTTTATTTCACTGAGCAGTGGTTTGTCCGTCAGGATCTTCTATGCAGGCATCATCAGGCCTCCATCAGAGGCAAGGTAGAAAAGAAAAATGACAGAGACCAACAGAAACTGAATTGTTTAGAGTGTAGTTTGAAGCTTTCAAAGGTTGTTCTCAGCTAAACTTCAGAACTGACAAAAAGTATGAGTTTCTGTTTTATTCTATAATGTTTTATATTATCCTGGGAAAAACTACCCTTTGGCCTTCAATGAAGCCTAGAATATTATTGCCATCATATTAGTCTTACTAGACAATTTATAGTTTATTATTATTTTCTCTTTTAGAAAGTACACTTTAAGGAGCCTTACTCTGATATGACAGATGAGAAAGGGAGAGAAGACTTTTCTCTGGCAGACTATCAGTGTTTGCCTCCCAAATCCCAGGACCAGGATGACATCAGAAATCAGGTAGAGCAGAAGAAAAAGATATAAACAGGAAGAAAGTACCCCGATTTTATAAATCCCAACAACTGGTAATTTAGAATGAGGGACTTTGGAGCTAACCTAAGAATATGGTGGCTTTTTTTTTTTTTGATGAAGTCTTGCGCTATCGCCCAGGCTGGAGTGCAGTGGCACAATCTCGACTCATTGCAACCTCCGCCTCCCAGGTTCAAACGATTCTCCTGCCTCAGCCTCCCGAGTAGCTGGGATTACAGGCCCATGCCAGCATGCCTGGCTAATTTTTGTTTTTTTAGTAGAGATGGGGTTTTGACATGTTGGCCAGGAGGGTCTCAAACTCCTGACCTCAGGTGATCTGCCCGCCTCTTCCTCCCAAAGTGCTGGGTTTACAGGCATAAGCCACTGTCCCTGGCCAGAATATAGTATTTTTTATTCCTTCCCACATTAGTGGGAAGATGATCCTAAGTCCTATTAGAACAAAGGAACTGCTTCAGGAGCATAGAGTGTTAAACTCTAAACAATTCAGTTCTTCTTGGTCTCTCTCCTTTTTTTTTTTTTTTCTCTTCTACTTTGTACTTCAGTGGTACAAAAGACCCTGGTCTAGGTAACCATATGAGTCAAAATCAGTTCTGTGATTTCTGAGGCTGATGTATCACGTTCATATCTTATTCCAGAATCAGCTGACTATTTTAATTTAACAAGATTATTCTTCAACTCTTACCAAAGCCAACAGTATCGCTGCATGCATAATGCCCCTACATGAACAATGTAGGAACTAGAAGATACTTAGGATTTGGTGAGTTTGTCAGACTGTTCTGTCCATGATGGGATTAAGGATTAAGGTCTACATAGTTGAGCTAAAAGTGTAACATCTCCCTCATATCAAAATGTGTCAGAATATTTTTGCCTGGTTTCATTTCTCCGGAGTTTTCACTGAAGCTTATGATATTATGATTAGCATTACACAATTTTTTTTCTGTTTTGTTTTTCCTTTAAAACATGTTTCTCAAGCAACCTGCATCTTTTATGAGAGAAGAGAGAGTGAGAGAGGAATTACCTCTGGACTATCATCAATATGTTATACCTAAAATCCAGGACCAAGACTCCCCTAGAGAACAGGTAGAACTGAGCACAGTAGGAGGACTGTATACCTTCTAAAAGGGGAACAAGGCTAAATTATATAACATTGAGGCTGAAGCCTGTCAAGCTAGCTTGTTTGTGGAATACATAGAATTAAGGGCTCCAGAATAAAGCTAAGAGTATAATGTTTTTGGTTATTTCAAAATGTGCCAGAATAATCTGGAATTTGCTTTAAAATACTCCAGGAAAAACACTGCAGAAGAGAAAGATAATAAAGCAAAATGTTGCTAATTGTTCAATCTGGGTAATTGTTGAATCTTGAGATTCATTATACTTTTTTTTTTCTACTTTGATGCATGTTTGGAAATTTTTATGTTGAAAACACACACACACACAGCTTTAACTGTATTCTCTTATCCTCACCTAGTGTCATTAATCTGGGATTGTCACTGAAGTCTATAATATTGTCACTAGCCCATCATTTCTGCTTAGACAATCAGTTTTGTATTTTGTTGTTCCTTTAGAACAAGCATATCAAACCACCCTCATCTTTTGAGAAATGGGAGATTGCAAGAGGAAATACTCCTGGAGTGCCACTGGTATGTTTCACACAATATTCAAGATCTAGTCTCTTCTAGAGAAGTAGAGCAGAATATAGTGAGTAAGTAGCAGAGTGTAAATTGCTTTTTTTTGGCTGAAGATCGACAGGGCAATGTAACTGCTTCAGGAATTTTGTGTTAAGGTCAGTAATAACAGGCAAAGAATATAACATTCTTTTGTTCTGTGATGTATCACACCATTCTGACCTATTGAAACTACTTCAGTCTTCTGAAGCTTTTACCATTGCCACAGGAATGATGATCCTGCTTGGATAACTTATGTTCAGTGTTTATATTGTCTTTTAGCACAGGAACTATGAGCAGGCCTCACGTGATATGACAGATGAGAGATGGAGGAAGGAGTTACTTCCAGAGCGCCATGGATATATTTTACATGAAATCCAAGATCCAGGCTCTGCCAGAGAGCAGGTAGAGCAGAGTGTATTAAAGAGTAAGCAACAGAAAGCAAATTAGAGTTTGAGCTGGGCTTGTCGTAGTTTCGTTACCAAAAAAGATCATGATGATCACGTTATCTGTTTTTAAGATTAGCAATAGTATTATTAATATTATTATGAATAACAGCTTACATTCATTGAACACTTACCACAGCCAAAATGGTTTTAGAATTTTATATGAAGTATCTTATTTGATTTTCATAATAACCGTAGAAGATAGATACTATTATTATCCTTGGTTTGTAGATGAAATTTAAGATTGCTTTGCAGGTAGAGTTAAAATCCAGAATGGTGACAAGAAGTATTATGTCTGCTTTTATGCCATAATATATCAGACTATTCTGACTTATTTAGATTACTTCAGGGCTATCACTGAAGCTTACAGTATTATCACTACTGTGATACCACTGCTCACACAATTTGGTAAGTGTTTTTGTATCTTTTAGAACTTATACTTTAGGCAGCAGCTATCTGTTTGGTCAGCTGAAAGATGGCCAGAGGATTTGCTTCTGGGTGGCCATTAGCACCTTTCACCCATGCACCAGAGAGATACTTCCAGCAGACGACAGGTAGAGCACCACAGGGTATGAGCAGTGGAATTTGGACAAGATTATAGGTACCTACTAAACTGGGAGTGGTCAGGCTGATCAAGAAGCACATTCCTGTTTTATTTCATATAGTGCAAAATGTATCCTGATATTATTATCCTAATCCTAAGATTATTTTAGGTATCCCATTGAAACCTAGGGTATTTTGGGGAGCATTTATTGTCCATTTGAAAAACTATATTTTAGATGTATTTTTATAAAAGGTATATTTCTGATGGCCATTGTCTTTTACAGTGTGAGAGGGGAAGAAATGAGCAGTTTCTGAGGGCAGGGGTTATAAGGATCTTCTACCCATGGCCAGTACTAGATCTCCATCAGTAAGCTGGTAGAGCATAAGGCAGGATCACCAAGAAATAAACTAATCAGGTTTGGGCTAGAGCCTGTTAGGTTTCTCTTGCCTAAGGTTTGGGGGCATTGAGTTAAGATCTGTAGTTTTTCAAGAAAATGTTACAACATCCTGGCCTACTAAGATTTTTCCATGGCTTAACTGAAGTTTAGTGTATTATCACTGGAATTTTACTCCTCTGTGCATAATTTTTATTTTCTGATTTTATGTTTTTAAAAACAAAGGCTTACGGCAACCAGCAGTGTTAGGCTGTATGAGAAACTGAAGAGAAATTTTCTCTTGGCCTCTTTAAGAGAGCCGAATTCAAAGGAGGCAAAGAAGCAGAAAATAGAGTTTGGGCTGCGGTTTTCAGGACCGAACTGCAACTCTTGGTGATTGTTAGTTTGGATCTGTAAGGTTGGCCTAAGGGTATGCTGCTGTGTTTTAGTCTACATTGTCATTTGTACATCCTGAGCCCTGCCAGGCTCTTTCGTACCTCAGGTCTTTTGCATATGTTTTTTCCTCTTGTCTGGACAGTCTTCCCTTTTTTCTTCATAAAGTCGGTCCCTTCTTATCCTTCAGGTTTCCGCTTAAATGTCACCTCCTTGGAAAAGACTATCCTTACCATCTTATCAAAAATAGATCTCCTTTTTTCTGTTTTTCCTCTATCCTTGCATTCTGTTTGTTTCCTTTTCAGTACAAAACAATTTGTAGTTAATTATTAATTTACTTGTTTTCTTATTGTCTAGAGATTTCCCACTAGCCCATAAGCTTCTTTGAGAGAGGTACCATACCTGTTTTGTTTACCATTGTATGAACAGCACTTGGCACAGTGGCTAGTACTTAGTAGTCACTCAGTAGATAGGTTTTGAATGTGTTAGCCAATCAATCAAACATCTATTGAGCACCTTTTAGGTGTTAGCCATTGTTTAAGTCCTAAATATCAAAGATACAGTTGTGAGCAAGACACAACACTCAAATTTCAGACAATCTAAAGAAGAGAGATTGATACATAAACATAATTATGAAGCAGCATAATTAGTGATAGAGGACCCATGGGGCATTCACAAAGCACACAAGAGGGGTACTTACTCTGGATATTCAATTCAGGTTACAGCTTTGGTGATCTGAATCTCTTCTTGTCCTTCTGCTGTTACTATCCCTGGAAATTTTCAACCCTGGAATAGCCTTTTCTCCTTTTTTTTTTTTTGAGACAGAGTCTTACTCTGTCACCCAGGCTGGAGTGCAGTTGTGCAATCTCAGCTCACTGCAACCACCGCCTCCCGGGTTCAAGTGATTCTTGTGCCTCAGCCTCCTGGGAAGCTGGGACTATAGGCATGTGCTACCAAGCCTGGCTAATTTTTGTGTTTTTAGTAGAGATGGGGTTTCGTCATGTTTGCCATGCTGGTCTCAAACTCCTGACCTCAGGTGACCCTCCTGCCTGAGCCTCCCAAAGGTGCTGGGATTATAGGTGTGAGCCACTGCGCCTGGCCATCTTTTCAGCTTTTATGCTGCCAAATAATCCAGCCTTTTTGAAGAAAACACTTTAATAGTATAGATTTATATCACATTCATACTTAGGATTTCCAGTCACAACTGGGTTCCCAGGGCTGCTTAGCATTTTTTTTTGCTTATTCCCTACCACCTTGCTCTCCAGTGCCCTACACTGACTATTCTAAATCTTAAACACTCCTTAAACTTCTTGCTGGACCCCCATATTCTCAACTTTCATACAGAAAATAAAAGCTATCACACAATAACTGCCTTAACCATTTACCTTCTTTTTGTTGCTGTTATTATTTATTCCTACTATCTCAGAGGAAAAGTTTTCTCTTCAAGCCCCACCAGCTAATTCTCTCCTCTTCAAAGTTAATCACTGTCAAGAGTTGTATGCATCCTTTGAGTCCTCTTCATAAGCATTTATACACATGTCAATGTAGACACATTAAAAAATTGTGATAAAATATACATACCATAAAATTTCCCATTTTAATCCTTTTTAAGTATACAGTTCAGTGGTGTTAAGTACACTCACATTTTTGTGCAACCATCACCACCATCCGTCTCCAGAGTTTTTTTCCATCTTGTAAAACTGAGACTGTATACACGTTAAACAGTAATTTCTCAGTCTCTTCTCCCCATGCCCCTGGCAACCACTATTCTACTTTCTGTCTTCATGAATTTGATTACTCTCGGTACCTCATAGTGAAATCATACAGTATTTGCCCTTTCGTGCCTGCCTTATTTCACTTAGCGTAATGCTATGGCATATTATAGGAGTTACTTCCTTTTTAAGGCTGAATAGTATTCCACTGAATGTATATACTACATTTTGATTATCCATTTATCCATTGACTGTTCCACAATCAGTTTTCTCTGTTCTAGACCGTCCTGCACAGTATGAATCCTGTTGTGTAAGGTTCCTTTTACTCAGCATAATGTTTCTGAGATTCATTGATGTTGCTGCAACAATAATGTGTTCTTTGCATTGCTGTATAGCATTCCATTATTTGAATATATCACAGTTTGTTTATTCAATCTCCTGTTGATGGCCATCTGGGTTGTTTCCTGTTTGTAGCTATTTGGTACTGGGAATGGGGTGCTGCTACAACAAATATCGAAAAAATGTGGAAATGGCTAAAAAAATGGGTAATGGATAGAGGTGAAGAATTTTAAGGCCCATGACAGAGAAAGCCTGTATCATTTTTTAAATTATTGTTATATTTTGAAACAGACTGTCACTCAGTTGCCCAGGCTGGATTGTAGTGGTACAATCATAGCTCACTGAAGCCTCAAATGGGTGGCTTAAGTGATCCTCCTGCCTCAGCCTCCTAAGTAGCTAGGACTAGAGGTTGTGCTACCCGTGCTTGGCTAATGTTTATATTTTTGTAGAGACAGGGTCTTGCTGTAATGCCTACTCTGGTCTTGAGCTCCTGGCCTCAAGTGATCCTCCTGCCTCAGCCTCCCAAAGTGTTAGGATTGCAGGTGTGAGCCACTGCTCCTGGCCATCATTTTAGAGAATATCTTCGTTGTTATAAGCAAAATATTGGTGGATATGTCTACATTAAAGATACTGCCAGATGGGCATGGTGGCTCATGCCTATAATCCCAGCACTTTGGGAGGCTGAGGTGAATGGATCACTTGAGACCAGAAGTTTGAGACCAGACTGGCCAACAAGGTGAAACCCTGTTTCTACTAAAAATATAAAAATTAGCCAGGCATAGTGGCATGCATCTGTAATCGCAGCTACAAGGGTGGCTGAGGCACAAGAATCACTTGAACTCGGGAGGCGGAGGTTGCAGTGAGCCGAGATCACACCACTGCACTCCAGCCTGGGCGAAAGAGCAAAACTCTGTCTCATAAATAAATAAATAAATAAACAAACTGCCAGTGAAGCTCGAGGAAATGAGGAACATGTTATTGGAAACTGGGGGAAAGGTAATCCTTGTTATTTAGTGGTAGGAAGCTTAGCTAAATTGTGTCCTACAGTTGTATGGAAGGCATAACTTCTAAGCAATGAACTTGGAAATTTAGCTGAGATTTGCAAGCAAAGTGTTAAAGGTATGGTGTAGTTTCTTCTTGTCACTCCCCAGAGAGGCTGCCAGGGTCTGTCTGGAATCCCTCTCTCCATGTTGTGGACTAGAAATTATTCAGGCAGTAAGCTGGGACAATTGTAGTACTGACCACATTTGTTTACTGTCTATGAGAAATAATTATCCTGTGCTTTCTTATAGCCAGTGTTTAAAAACCATTGTTGTATAGATTTTTGTTTGTTTTTTGTTTTTTTAGTCTTCAGGCAGGAAGGTAAATTCCGTTCTATTATTGCATTGTGGCTTCAAGCAGAAGTCTCTTTATTTAAATATTACTTAATTTCATTCTAATTGACCTATTACCTTTTTGGCTCTATCTCTTCATATTATCTTATAATAGTTGCTCTGAGGATTACAATATACATACCAAACCTTTCACAGTCTACTTTGAGTTAATAGTTTACCACATTAAGTAAATGTAGAAGCTTTATAATCAGATAGGTCCTTTTACCCTTTCCCCTTTATGTTATAATTGTCATAGGTGTTCCATCTACCTACACTGAAAACTCCATTTTTTTGCCTTCAATAATCATACATGTTTTTATGAAAAACTTGAGAGAGTCTCTATTTTTTTTTTTTTTTGGAGACAGAGTCTCACTCTGTCGCCTAGGCGGGAGTGCAGTGGTGTGATCTCAGCTCACTGCATCCTCTGCTTCCCCTGGTTCAAGCGATTCTCTTGCCTCAGCCTCCTGAGTACCTGGGATTACAGGTGCATACCACTATGCCTGGCTAATGTTTGTATTTTTAGTAGAGAGGGGGTTTCGCCATGTTAGTCAGGCTGGTCTGAAACTCCTGACCTCGTGATCCGCCAGCCTCAGCCTCTCAAAGTGCTGGGATTACAGGCGTGAACCACTCTGCCCGGCCGAGAGTCTCTACTTATTGACTCTTTTTGTTGCTTGTCTTTCATTCCTGAAGTTTCAAATTCCTCCCTGGTATCATTTTCCAGCTAACTTTCTTTACCTTTTCTTGTAGTGCAGGTCTTGTAGCAATGCATTTGCTTAATTTTCTTTTGTCTGAGAATATCTCTTTTGTCATCAGTCCTAAAATATATTTTTACTGGATATAGATTTCTGGGTTGACAGTTCTTTTCTTTCAGCACATTAAAAATATTGTTCCACTGTCTTCTGGTTTCCAGTCTTCGATAGCAAATTTGTAATTATTTGAGTCATTGTTCTTCTATATGTCATCTGTCTGTTTTTTCTGGCTACTTTCAAAACTCTTGTTATTTTTTGGTTTCCAGCAGTTTAATTATGATGTGTCTGGGCATAATGTTTTGTCCCATCTCAGGTATGATGAACATTTTCAATCTGTAAATCTATATCTTTGACCAAATTTGGGAAGTTTTTTGCCATTATGTCTTCAAATTTTTTTACGTACCAATTATTTTCTCCTTTCCTTCTGCAACTCCAGTGACACAAATGTTAGACCTTTTGATATTGTCCCACAGATGCATCATTGACATGATGTTCATTTTTTTCAGTCTTATTTTTTCTCTTTGTTCTTCACAGTAGATCATTTATATTGATCCAATAGATTCAAGTTCACTGACTTTTTTTTCATTCTTCTATTGAGTCTATCCAGTGAAATTTTGATTTCACATATTGTGTTTTTCTGTCTCTAAAATTTGGATCTGTATTTTTTTAACAGTTTTTATTTTTGTGGTGAGAACTTCTGTATTTTCATTTACTTCAGTTGGGTTTGCCTTTACCTCATAGATAAAGTATTAATCACTGCTTTAAAAGTTTTGTCTGTTAATTCAACATCCGGGTCACCCTGGAGTTGGGATCTGTTTATTATCTTTAACCCTCAAAATTGGTCACATCTTCCTGCTTTCTTCTATGTCAACTAATTTTAAGTTGTATCCTAGACTTTTTTTTTTTTTTTTTTTTTTTGAGATGGAGTCTTGCTCTGTCACCCAGGCTGGAGTGCAGTGGCATGATCTTGGCTCACTGCAACCTCTGCTTCCTGAATTCAAGTGATTCTCATGTCACAGCCTTCCTAGTAGCTGGGATTACAGGCGCCCACCACCACACCTGGCTAATTTTTTTTATTTTTAGTGGAGACGGGCTTTCACCATGTTGGCCAGGCCGGTCTTGAACTCCTGACCTCAAGTACTCCACCTGCCTTGGCCTCCCAAAGTGCTGGGATTACAGGCATGAGCCACCATGCCAGCCTAACATTTCTAATATTATATTTTGAGACTCTGGTTTCTGTTAAAATCCTCTAAAGAATATTGTATCTTTGTTTGTTTGTTCTAGCAGGCAGTCAGCCTGGTTAAATTCCAACTGTAAGTGATCTCTCCTATGCACAGTGGCTCCAATGTTAGTTTAGTTTTCAAAGCTTTCATTATACTCCTATAGGTCTGTCCCATGCATGCACAATTCAAGGGGGATTCTGAGATATATGCCAGTTCACACACAGTATTAAGGGGTCCACTTTCTAGCTCACTTCTCTCTAGGTTACCCCCTATGCTCTCCAGATCCCAGGAGCTACATTTCTCAGAAGTCTTAGTTACGATCAATGATAGCAAGAGAGAGAGCCCATAGTGTGCTTCGTCATTGGCCAGTACTGGGAGTCCAGTTTTCTTTATTGAAAACAGAAAGTAATTTCATTTTTATTGTAGAAAAGATAAACACAAATGAAAAAGATAACCATAAATTTTAGAGATATTTCACATTAACATTTTGCTGTATAGATTTTCAGACTTTTAGAGTCACAAAACAAATAAATAACTTCTAAAATAATAATACCTTTATTGATATATACAGTTTATTCTTGTCATTCATAGTGGTTGTGTTATATAAAGTTGTTACAAACACTGAATCAGGAAATACTGAATTTTTGCTCCTAGGGGAGATACTGGGGTAGATTCCTGCAAGCCTCTGGTCATACCATTTTTGTCAACTAATCAATACATAACCTTATTTTATATATATTTCTCTTTAAAACACCTTATTTAATATATATGGTTGATCTGTTAACATGAACTCACAGCCAACAGCACTGTAACTCATGCTGGAATGAAGCTTATCTAACATGCATATTTTTTCCATAAGGTACACCACTGCGTTTTTGTGCTTAGTAATAATAGATAGTACTTCAGCTATGCATGGGGACCATTTTAACAGTGAAATCACCAACATAGAACACAAAAATGCAGAAACTTGGCACCAAATAGACTGCAAAAAGAACATTTGTTTACAGTATGAGAGCTGAAACAAAAAGGCAGAGTATCACCTTGGTCAGCCTCAGTTGGCAACATGCATATTGGATGACTCAAATTTTTCACAGCTCTGTGCATGTCTGCAAAGGCCTGCAAAAGCACCATGAGTATTGGGATTACACATAAATTTTAGTGAATAGGCAAATTTGCAAATATGGAATATGCAAATAATGAATGACTATAATTCACATATACAATTGACCTATTTAAAGTATACAGTATTTTTAGTATTTACAGGGTTGTGCAAAAATCACAGGTTGTGTTTGTGGCATTAACCACAATTAATCTGAGAACATTTTCATCACCCCCCGAAAAGTCCTGTACCACGCCACTTTTCCCTTTATCCCCACCTCCAGTCCTATGCAACCACTAAGCTATTTTCTGTCTTTACAGATTTGCCTATTCTGGGTAGTCTGTATAAAGGAGACCATGAAAGATGTGGCCTTTTGTGACTGGCTTCTTTCACTTAGCATGTGTTTTCAAAATCCATTGATGTAGCATATAGCAGTACTTTGTTCCTATTCATTGCTGAAAAATATTCCATTTTGTGCATAGAGCACATTTTATTTATCAATTCATCTATTGATGGAAGTTTGGCTTATTTCTTCTTGGCTATTAGGAATAATACTGCTGTGAACATTTGTGTACAAGTTTTTATTTTGTGGGCATATTTTTCACTTCTCTTGGGCGTATTATACCTCATAGTGGAATTGGTGGAACATATGATAACTGTGCTTAACCTTTTGAGGACCTGCCAAACTGATTTTTCCAAAGTGGCCGCACCATTTTTCATTCCCACCAGCAGTATATGAGGGCTCAAACTTCTCCATATCCTCACCAACACTTGTTACCTGTATTTTTAATTATTGCCATCCAAGTGGGTGTGAAGTAGCATCTCACTGTACTTTTGATTTGTATTTTCCTGTTAGCTAATGATGTTGAACACCTTTTCATGTGCTTACTGACCATTTGTATATCTTGTTTGGAGAACTGTTAGATGCTTTGCCCATTTTGTAATTGGGTTATTTGCGTTATGATTATTGAGTATGAGAATTAATAATATGTTCCACATACAAGTCCCTTATCAGATACATATTATTTGCAAATGTTCTTCTGTTCTGTGGGTTGCCTTTCACTTTCTCGTTGGTTTCCTCTGCAGCACAAAAGTTTTTAATTTTGATAAAGTCCAATTTGTCTACTTTTTCTTTCATGGTTTGTGCTTTTATTGTCATATCTAAGAACCCATTACCTAAGCCAAAATCACAAAGATTGACTCCTATGCGTTCTTCTAAGTCTTATCGTATTAGCTCTTATATTTAGGCCTATGATGCATTTTGAGTAAATTTTTGTGTATAGTGTTAGGGAACGGTCCAACTTCATTCTTTTGCATGTGGATAACCTGTGTCCCAGAATCATTTGTTAAAAAGACGTTTATTTTTCAATTGAATTGTCTTGGCACTCTTATTGAAAATCAACTCATTATAAATGTAAGAGTTTATTTCTGAACTCTCACTTTTATTCCATTGATCTATAGCATATCTATCCTTGTATTAGTACAATTTGTCTTGATTATTATATCTTTGTAGTAAGTTTTCATGTTAGAAAGAGTGAGTACCCTAACTTTGTTCTTTTTCAAGACTGTCTTAGCTATTCTGGGACCCTTGCATTTTCACAAGAATTTTAGGATCATCTTGTCAATTTCTGCCAAGAATCAACTGACATTTTGATGGAGATTTATTAAATTTGTTGATCGATTTGGGGAATGCTGCCATCTTAACAATATTGGGTCTTCCAGTCCATAAACATGGGATGTCTTTCCATTATATAGGTCATCTTTCATTTTTTTAAAACAATGTTTTGTATGTTTCAGAGTATAAAATTCACACTTCCTCTGTTAAATTTCTAAGTGTTTTATTCTTTTTGAAGATACTGTAAATGTAAATTTTTTCTTAATTACTTTCTAGATTGTTCGTTACAAGTATAGAAATACAATTGATTTTTGTATATTGATCGTGTATCCTGCAACCTCGTTGAAAGATAAATAACTCTTAAACTTAAGAGATGAAATAATTTTAAACTTTTTATTTCTAAAAGTTGGAGATCATTATTTGACCCATATAATGTCCAAGTAGATATACCAAGTTATGTTATAAGGCTTTCCAGGTAAACATGGGTGAAAATTAGCCTGTTTCCTCCATGCCATTCCAGTTGATTGATGTAATATTTTCTCTGGACTCATGCCCACTAAGAGGGTTGTATAAATTCAAAGTGATCATATATATAATTGAAATATTAACGAATCTGGCTATTTATCCTAGATTCTATTCCAGGCGCACTCATGACAGGGATTTCAAGTGACCACTTTAAAAGAATTTTCATTCTGAACATTTTAATTTTTTGTTTATTCATATTTTTGACCTGAACCCTTTTCTTCGATTTATTATTTTATGTTTGGTTAATTCCTTCTGAAACGGCTTCCTTTCATTCTTTTTTGATTTTATTCTTTATATTCACTTTTTTTTCTCTTTCTTTATCCAATTGAGCCCAAGTTTGCAAAAGAAAAGGATAAAAAGATCAAAATGGTTCATGGGGTAGTTTTTGATAATTTTGTCACTTTGTGTGACTGGACCTTCTAACAGGCTTATGATGGATATCAATCAGGATTGAGCACTGAATTCCAAGCTCCACTGGCATTTCAGTCTGGCGTAGATAAAGAAGAAGATAAGAAAGAGGTATGTAATGATACTGCTTTTGGACCCTAACATTTCTACTATGATAGTATTAATATTTGAGAAATTGGAAACAATTTGTTGTGTCCTAACACATGAAAGAGCTAATACCACAAATTTCATAAATCAAATAAAAGTTGCTTGACTCATTATAATGTGTTGAATTTCTTTTCCAAGCTCCTATGAGTTAGGGTACATTGATGTGAAATCAATTATTTGATACTAATAAATTTCTCCAGCTAATGTATATTTGCCACTATAACTTATTTAAAGGAAGATAATTACTTTATGGCTTTCTTTTTTTTTCTCTCTCTTTTCAATCTAAAGTTAGTTTAAACCAATAGTTCTTAACCCTGGCCATGCACCAGAATCAGATGGGGAGCTTTTTTCAAAATACAAATATGCCTAGATCTAAACCAGATATACCAAATCAGTAACTGAAAACGCAGGTTTAGGGCATTTTTGTTTTTTAAAAATACCACTGGTGATTCTGATGCATCCTCAGTATTAAGAGCTACTATTTAGACCTTCAATAATTTTTACCAAAAAGTCCTGCACTACTTTGGTATATACATAGACATGCTTTTTGCTCATTGAATAGCTTGTGTATTTAAAAGAGTATATATAAATCCAGAGGTATGAACAGATCACACACAGTCTAGTAGCACTTGCTTTTATTCTACTTGTTTAATTTATGAGTCTGAGGCTTTAGTATACCTCAGCCCTTCTACCCTCCTCCGTGCCATGTTAGGCTAGAGTAAAGAGTAAATACTTTCTCTGGTTTGCCTATTAACATATAATAGCTATCGGCCGGGCGCGGTGGCTCACGCTTGTAATCCCAGCACTTTGGGAGGCCGAGGCGGGCGGATCACGAGGTCAGGAGATCGAGACCACGGTGAAACCCCGTCTCTACTAAAAATACAAAAAAAATACAAAAACATTAGCCGGGCGTGGTGGCGGGCGCCTGTAGTCCCAGCTACTCGGAGAGGCTGAGGCAGGAGAATGGCGTGAACCCGGGAGGCGGAGCTTGCAGTGAGCCGAGATTGCGCCACTGCACTCCAGCCTGGGTGACAGAGCGAGACTCCGTCTCCAAAAAAAAAAAAAAAAATATAATAGCTATGTGCTTGAAAATATAAAATTATTGTGTGTGTGACATCCTGAGTGACCATAGACAGAAGGAAATAAAAGACTTAATCCCATGTAACTTCTATATTATCTGTTTTTGTTTGCTTGTGTTTGTTTTTGTCTATGATATAAGAATATTTTTCTTCTTTGGAAATTCCTCTGAAAGCAGAATCTTAGTACTTTTAACTTCTTTCCTTTAGCGTCAAAAGCAGTACCTGAGACATAGACGACTTTTCATGGATATTGAGAGAGAACAAGTAAAAGAACAACAAAGGCAAAAAGAACAAAAGAAGAAAATTGAAAAGTAAGTTATTTGATCTGCCCTGTGAGCCTTAAATTGCCAATCAAGATGTTTTTGGAAGATGAACTTTAGAAAAAGGTAATGGTTTTGCCCTCTGATTCATATTGAAAACAGCTGTTTTTTATCTGGGTGAAGTATTGGAAGATGGTGAACAGCTATGGTTTGGTTTTTTGGTTCGATTTTCTATTAGACTTGATTTTTCTAGGGCAATTTTAGACTCACAGCAAAATTGAGCAGAAAGTACAGAGAGTATACCCTCTGCCCCACAAATGTGTAGCCTCTCCTACTGCCACTATCCTGCACCATAGTGGTACAATTTATTAGAATTGATGAACCTACATTGAGACATTATTATTACCCAAAGTCCATAGTTTACGTTAAGGTTCACCTTTGGTGTTAGGCATTCTATGGGTTTTGACAAATACATAATGTCATGTGGCTACCATTATGGTATTATACAAAGTGCTTTCGCTTCGCTAAAATCCTCTGTGCTCTGCCTGTTCCTCCCTCTTTACACCCTATCCTGTGGTAACCACTGAGCTCTCTGCTGTCTGCATGGTTTTGCCTTTTCCAGAATGTCATATAGTTGGAATCATACAGTATGTATGTAACCTTTTCAGATTGGCTTTTTATACTTAGAAATATGCATGTACGTTTCCTCTAGTGCTTTTTTATGGCTTGATAGCTCATTTATTTTTAGCACTGAATAATATCCCATTATCTGAATGTATCACAGTTTAGTTATTCATTCACCTACTGAAGGACATATTATTTGCTGCCAATATTTAGCAATTATGAATAAAGCTGCTTTAAAATCTATGTACAAGTTTTTGTGAGGGCATACATTTTTAGCTCATTTGAGTAAATAACAAGGAGTATGATTGCTGGATCATATGGTAAAAATATATTTAGCTTTATAAGACACTACCAAACTGTCTTCCTAAGTGGCTATACCATTTTGCATTCCCACCAGCAAGGAATGAGAGTTCCTGTTCCTTGACATCCTTGCCAGCATTTGGTGGTGTCAGTATTTTGGATTTTGGCCATTCTAGTAGGTGTGTAGTAGTGTCTCATTGTTTTAATTTTCACTTCCCTAATGACACATAATATGGAGCACCTTTTCACATGCTTGTCATCTGTATATCTTCTTTGGTGATGTGTCTGTTCATTTTTCTTATTGTTGAATTTTAAGAGTTCTTTGTATATTTTGAATAACAGTTCTTTATCAGTCTTTTATAAACATTTTTTCCCCAGTCTGTAGCATGTCGTCTCATCTGTTGACAGTATCTTTTGCAGAGCAAAATGAAGTCTGCCTAATCAGTTCTTTCTTTCATGGATTGTGCCTTTGGTGTTATATATAAAAAAAGTCGCTGCCATACCCAAAGTCACTTAGATTTTCTCCTGTGTTACCTTCTAGGAGTTTTGTAGTTTTGCATTTTACATTTTTCTCTATGATCCATTTTGTTAATTTTTGTGAGAGGTGTAAGATCTGTGTTTAGAGTCATTTTTTTTCATTGGATGTCCAGTTGTTCCAGCACCATTTGTCGAAAAGACCATCTTTTATTAATCATATTGCCTTTGCTCTTTTGTTAAAAATCAGTTGACTGCATTTATGTGGCTCTGTTTTTTGGACTTAGTTCTCTGTTCTGTTCCACTGATCTCTTTGTTCTGTTCCATTGATCTATTTGTCTTGATATTTGTCATACCACACTGTCTTGATTATTGTAGCTTTACTTACATATTTTTATTGATACATAATAATTGTACATATTTATGGGATACATGTAATATTTTGATACCATGCAATGTATATGATCAAATGTGTGATGTGTAATGATCAAATCAGAGTAATCAGGATATCTGTCATCTCAAACATTATGATTTCTTTGTGTTGGGAACATTTCAAATCTTCTAGCTGTTTTGAAATATACAATAAATTATTGTTAACTAGAGTCACCCTACTGTGCTACCAATAAGTAGAATTTATTCTGCCTATCTAACTGTATTTTTATACCCATTAACCCATTCTTCATCCCCTCCTCCCTTCCCACCCTCTGGTTAACTATCATTCTACTTTCTACCTCTACGGGATCAGCTTTTTTAGTTCCCACATGTGAGTGAGAACATGCGATGTTTGTCTTTCTGTGCCTGGCTTATTTGATTTAACATAATGACTTCCAGTTCCATCTGTGTTGCAGCAAATGACAGGATTTCATTCTTTTTTGTGGCCGAATAGTATTCCATTGTGTATATGTACCACATTTTCTTTGTGTCCCTCTGTTGAAGACACTTACGTTGATTCAATATCTTGACAATTGTGAATGGTGTCACAGTAAACATGGGGGTACAGGTATCCCTTTGATACACTGATTTCTTTTCCTTTGAATAAATACCCAATAGTGGAGTTGCTGGATCATCTGAAAGTTCTGTTTTTAGGGTTTTTTTTTTAGAAATCTCCATACTGTTTTCCATAATTTCTGTATTAATTTACATTCCCACCAACAGTGTATAAGAGTTCCCTTTTCTCTACATCCTCACCAGCTTTTGTTACTTTTTGTTGTTTTGATAATTGCCATTTTAACTGTGGTGAGATGATATCTCATTGTGGGTAAGTTCGGTTGATCCTCAGGCACCCGGATGACAAGCATGAGTGCCTGCAGTGGCGGCAGTGGTTGAGGCAGACCTGTCCTCAGGCCTTTTAGTTCTATACCTGGGTGCTGGTGACAATGGGTGTGGCATGTAGCTTTATAATAAGTCTAGAAGTCGGGTAATTTCAGTCTTTCAACTTTTTCTTTTTAATGTTGTGTTGGTTTTACCTCTCTACATAAACTTTATTTATTTATTTATTTATTTATTTATTTATTTATTTATTTATTTATTTATTATACTTTAAGTTTTAGGGTACATGTGCACAACGTGCAGGTTAGTTACATATGTATACATGGGCCATGTTGGTGTGCTGCACCCATTAACTCGTCATTTAACATTAGATATATCTCCTAATGCTATCCCTCCCCCCTCCCCCCACCCCACAACAGGCCCCGGTGTGTGATGTTCCCCTTCCTGTGTCTATGCGTTCTTAGTGTTGAATTCCCACCTATGAGTGAGAACATGAGGTCTTTGGTTTTTTGTCCTTGCGATAGTTTGCTGAGAATGATGGTTTTCAGCTTCATCCATGTCCCTACAAAGGACGTGAACTCATCATTTTTTATGGCTGCATAGTATTCCATGGTATATGTGTGCCACATTTTCTTAATCCAGTCTATCATTGTTGGACATTTGGGTTGGTTCCAACTCTTTGCTATCATGAATAGTGCTGCAGTAAACATACGTGTGCATGTGTCTTTATAGCAGCATGATTTATAGTCCTTTGGGTATATACCCAGTAATGGGATGGCTGGGTCAAATGGTATTTCTAGTTCTAGATCCCTGGGAATCGCCACACTGACTTCCACAATGGTTGAACTAGTTTACAGTCCCACCAACAGTGTAAAAGTGTTCCTATTTCTCCACATCCTCTCCAGCACCTGTTGTTTCCTGACTTTAATGATCACCATTCTAATTGGTGTGAAATGGTATCTCATTGTGGTTTTGATTTGCATTTCTCTGATGGCCAGTGATGAGCATTTTTTCATGTGCCTTTTGGCTGCATAAATTCTTCTTTTGAGAAGTGTCTGTTCATATCCTTCGCCCACTTGTTGATGGGGTTGTTTTTTTCTTGTAAATTTGTTTGAGTTCATTGTAGATTCTGGATATTAGCCCTTTGTCAGATGAGTAGATTGCAAAAATTTTCTCCCATTCTGTAGGTTGCCTGTTCACTCTGATGGTGGTTTCTTTTGCTGTGCAGAAACTCTTTAGTTTGATTAGATCCCATTTGTCAATTTTGGCTTTTGTTGCCATTGCTTTTGGTGTTTTAGACATGAAGTCCTTGCCCATGCCTATGTCCTGAATGGTATTGTCTAGGTTTTCTTCTAGGGATTTTATGGTTTCAGGTCTAACATGTAAGTTTTTAATCCATCTTGAATTAATTTTTGTATAAGGTGTAAGGAAGGGATCCAGTTTCAGCTTTCTACAGATGGCTAGCCAGTTTTCCCAGCACCGTTTATTAAATAGGGAATCGTTTCACCATTTCTTGTTTTTGTCAGGTTTGTCAAAGATCAGATGGTTGTAGATACATGGCATTGTTTCTGAGGGTTCTGTTCTGTTCCATTGGTCTACATCTCTGTTTTGTTACCAGTACCATGCTGTTTTGGTTACTGTAGCCTTGTAGTATAGTTTGAAGTCAGGTAGCGTGATGCCTCCAGCTTTGTTCTTTTGGCTTAGGATTGACTTGGCAATGTGGTCTCTTTTCCGATCCCACAGAAGTACAAACTACTCTCAGAGAATACTATAAACACCTCTACGCAAATAAACTAGAAAATCTAGAAGAAATGGATAAATTCCTCGACACATACACCCTCCCAAGACTAAACCAGGAAGAAGTTAAAATCTCTGAATAGACCAATAACAGGCTCTGAAATTGAGGCAATAATTAATAACTTACCTACCAAAAAAAGTCCAGGACCAGATAGATTCACAGCCGAATTCTACCAGAGGTACAAGGAGGAGCTGGTACCATTCCTTCTGAAACTATTCCAATCAATAGAAAAAGAGGGAATCCTCCCTAACTCATTTTATGAGGCCAGCATCATCCTGATACCAAAGCCTGGCAGAGACACAACAAAAAAAGAGAATTTTAGACCAATATCCCTGATGAACATCTATGCAAAAATCCTCAATAAAATACTGGCAAACGGAATCCAGCAGCACATCAAAAGGCTTATCCACCATGATCAAGTGGGCTTCATCCCTGGGATGCAAGGCTGGTTCAACATACGCAAATCAATAAATGTAATCCAGCATATAAACAGAACCAACGACAAAAACCATATGAGTCTCTCAATAGATGCAGAAAAGGCCTTTGACAAAATTCAACAACCCTTCATGCTAAAAACTCTCAATAAATTAGGTATTGATGGGACGTATCTCAAAATAATAAGAGCTATCTATGACAGACCCACAGCCAATATCATACTGAATGGGCAAAAACTGGAAGCATTCCCTTTGAAAACTGGCACAAGACAGGGATGCCCTCTCTCACCACTCCTATTCAACATAGTGTTGAAAGTTCTGGCCATCAGTTGCATTTCTTTTTCTTTTTTTCTTTTTTTTTTTTTTGAGAGAGTCTCACTCTGTTGCCAGGCTGGAGTGCAGTGGCGTGATCTCGGCTCACTGCAACCTCTGCCTCCCTGGTTCAAGCGATTCTCCTGCCTCGGCCTCTTGAGTAGCTGGGACTACAGGTTATGAGTTTTTACTGTGCCCCTTAGAGCTTAACCCCAGTTGTCTTGACAAGCTTCATTGTGCTTACTGACTTCTAAACAGTGCATAGAAAGTTATAATGGGCCGGGCGCAGTGGCTCACGCCTGTAATCCTAGCACTTTGGGAGGCTGAGGCGGGTGGATCACCTGAGGTCAGGAGTTCGAGACCAGCCTGATCAACATGGAGAAACCCCGTCTCTACTAAAAATACAAAATTAGCCGGGCATGGTGGCTCATGCTTGTAATCCCAGCTACTCAGGAGGCTGAGGCAGGGGAATCACTTGAACCCAGGGGGCGGAGGTTGCAGTGAGCCAAGATTGTGCCATTGCACTCCAGCCTGGGCAACAAGAGCAAAACTCTGTCTCAAAAAATAAATAAATAAATAAATAAATAAATAAAAGTTATAATGAAATCTAATATGAGGATTTACTTCATCAGATATTATTGACATACTATGCATAAGGCACTAAACAAAGTGCTAATATGTGTAATAGTTTGAAATTTGTGAAGTGCTATAAAATATAAAGCAATAATACTTTTATTTTGAAATACTGTATATAATACTATAACAAAATTGTTGTAGATTACTGTAAAGTGCTAGAAATGTGTTCAAATAGCATAATGAATAGTCTTTGGGGTCTTTTTGGTTTTGTTTTTTATAATTCCAACTTCTATTTTAGATTCGGGGGTACAGGTGCAGGTTGGTTACATGAGTATATTACGTGATGCTAAAGTTTGTGGCATAAATGATCCTGTCACTCAGATAGTAAGTATAGTACCCAATAGGTAATTTTCAGCCTTTGCTCCTCCCCTATCCCTCCCTCTAGTAGTCTTCAGTGTTTATTGTTTTCATTTTTGTGTCTATGTATACCCAAAGTTATCTCCCACTTATAAGTGAGAACATGCAGTATTTGGTTTTCTGTTTCTGTGCTAATTCACTTAGGATAATGGCCTCCAGCTACATCCATGTTGCTGTAAAGGACATGATTTCATTCTTTTATATGGTTGCATAGTATTCCATGGTGTATACATACCACATTTTCTTTATCCAGTTCACCATTGATGGGCACCTAGGTTGATTCTGTGTCTTTGCTGTTGTGAATAGTGGTGCGATGAACATATGAATGCATGTGCCTTTTTGGTAGAAGGATTCATTGAACCAAATTATGGGATTGCTGGGTCAAATGGTAGTTCTGAGTTCTTTGAAAAATCTCCAAACTGCTTTCCACAGTGGCTGAACTAATTTACATTTCCACCAACAATGAATAAGCTTTCCCTTTTCTCTGCAGCCTTGCAATTATCTGTTATTTTTTGACTTTTTAGTAGTATCTGTTTTGACTGGTGTTAGATGGTATCTCATTGTGGTTTTGATTTGCATTTCTCTGATGATTAGTGATGTGGAACATTTTTTCATATTTATTGGCCACCTGTATATCTTCTTTTGAGAAGTATTTGTTTATGTCTTTTGCCCACTTTTTAATGGGGTTTTTTTTTTGCTTTGCTTGGTGTTTTTTTTTTTTTTAGGTGGAGTCTCACTCTGTCTAGTGGCACATTCTCAGCTCACTGCAATGTCTGCCTCCCAGATTCAAGTGATTCTCGTGCCTATCTCCTGAGTAGCTGGGACTACAGGCATGTACCACCATGCCCAGCTAATTTTTGTATTTTTAGTAGAGACAGGGTTTCGCCATGTGGGCCAGGCTGGTCTTGAACTCCTGACCTCAGGTGATCCACTCGCTTTGGCCTCCTTATTTGGGGGAATTACCGGCATGAGCCACCACGCCTGGCCAGATTGTTTAAATTCCTTATAGATACTGGATATCAGACCTTTGTCAGGTGCATAGTTTGTAAATATCTTCTACCATGCTGTAGGTTGTCTGTTTATGCACCTGATAGTTTCTCTTGCTATGAGGAAGCTCTTTAGTTTGAGTCCCATTTATCAATTTTTGCTTTTGTTGCAATTGCTTTTGAGGATTTAGTCATAAATTTTTTGCCAAAGCTAATGTCCAGAATGGTACTTCCTGGGTTTTCTTCTAGGATTTTTATAGTTTGAGGTCTTACATTTAAATCTTTAATCCATCTTGAGTTAATGTTTGTGTATAGTAAAGGTAGGAGTCCAGTTTCATTCTTCTGCATTTGCCTAGCCAGTTATCCCAGCACCATTTATTGAATAAGGAGTCCTTTCCCTAATGCGTAGTCATTGGACCTAAAAGTTTCCTAGTTCCTTTTCAATGCTATTTCATCTTAATGAAAAAAAAAACTTTTAATTAGTAATCCATTTCTTCTCTTGTATTACTAACAAGTTGTCCTTCATCTTAATGGGCAACTGTTTCTGTAATAGAAGTATTATTATTATTGTTATTATTATTTTTTAAGACGGAGTTTCACTCTTGTCGCCCAGGCTGGAGTGCAATGGCACGATCTCGACTCACCGCAACCTCTGCCTCCCGAGTTCAAGTGATTCTCCTGCCTCAGCCTCCCAAGTAGCTGGGACCACAGGCGTGTGCCACCATGCCCGGCTAATTTTTGTATTTTTAGTAGAGACAGGATTTCACCATCTTGGCCAGGCTGATCTCGAACTCCTGACCTTGTGATCCACCTGCCTCTTCCTCTGAAAGTGCTGGGATTACAGGCGTGAGCCACCATGCCTGGCCGAAGTATTCTTTATTTAGAAGAATTCATTTAAGAAAACAATGACTGGTGTAGTAGCCATGTCAAAGGAAATATTATTGGATTATTTTAAGTGCTTTCACATGTATTTTCATTTATTTATAGTTTATTCATAGGATAACTGATTAAAGCCTGCCTCTAATATTTGCGAGATTGGGCTCATGTACAAATACAAGTTTACGTACCTTACATCTAAGTATTTTAATGTCATAAGCTGAGCTAAAAAACTGTTAAATGACATATATTCTATTGTCCTACCTTGACAAATATGATTTCATAGTGACTAGAAGGTCGGACTCAAATTTGTAATTCTTGAACTCCTCTGAGTTACATGCAGGAACATGAGTGGAGAGTCAGCCTCCAGTCCACCCCCTTTCTATTCTTACTCATACCTCTATTTTGTACTCAAAGAATTTTAGATATATGCTATGGTTCAACTCAGCCCAGATATCCAAGTTCTAGGTACATGCCCTGTAAGTAGTCACCCCTTAATGTCCCATTGAGCCTAGATGCGCACGAGAGGTGCAGCCTGCTCTGAGGAAGACAAAGGTGGGGAACAGAACTGTGTATACCCTAAAAACGGCCTTGGAAAGTTTGAGTAAAGAATTCCAGGGGCCTGGGTACCTAGAGCAGAGTATAGATGGGCAGTCATAGGTGCGTACCTTCCCCTAGTCAGGTGCGTACCTTCCCCTAGTCGCTTAGTCTCTGAGGACTATGGGAAGAGATATGGTCAGAGACGGGCCAAAGTGGGACTATTAAAAATGTAGGTCTCATGATAAGGGCTCCCCTCTTATCCAGGTCTGAGTGATTCTGCATTTATTCAGAAAACATTTATTTTTTATCTTCCATATCATAGGCACTGTCCTAGGCTCAGATGATGCAAAGATAAAATTCATTGCATTTCTTGAAGACCTCATAATCTAAGTTGGGGAGGGAGGATGAGAAACAAACATATTCAAATAAGTAATATAATTAGTGCAGTTGCCGAGATAGGTACAGAGTCCATGTGAGCACAGAAGAAGGGATTAATGATTTTATCTGGAGAGTTAGAGAAAATATTACACTTCAGTTGGGTTTGGGTGGATAAATATGTGTTTTGCAGGGAAGGGGATAAGGATGGTGAGTTAGGGAAACATATATAAACAGAATCAAGGTGGGAGGAAATAATAGTAGTATTCATGCAGAATTTTATAATTCACAAGGGCTTTCATATATTATCTAGTTTAGTACTTTTCAACAACAAAGCAAACATTTATTGAAAACTTACTACCTGCCAGGGACTGTTCTATATGCTGAGAATATAAAACTGGAATATATGACAGGATAGTACATATTTACAAATGGACTTAAGTGTGAATGTATCCCTTATGAACTTTGTAAACTTAAGCAAGTAACTTCACCTCTGAGCCTCAGTATCCTTAATTATATAATGGAGATTATAATATTGATCTTCTAGTTTGTTGATAGCATTAAATGGAGAAGCGTATGTAAATTACTTAACATTGTATCTGACATTTAATAAGATCTCAATAAAAAGTACCTGTTACTACCATGATGATGGTAGTGGTAGTGGTGGTAGTAGTGATGATGATGAAGATTAATAGGATGAGCACCAAGAGAGGACAGACAGTAGGAGAAAAAGAGACAAAAAATAATTATAATGCTTAAAGCGATAGTCTAGGGAGGTCAAGAAATGCTTTATAGATGAGTTAATACTCAAGCTACGTCTTAAAGGATGAATTGAAGTTTGCCAGATGTTGAAGGAGCTTAGTATGAAGCATAAGGTATGTCTGGGAAATAAAATAAAAATTTGGGGTGGCTAAACCCCAAGTGAAGTGAAGTGGCAGAGAATCTATAACGAAGTTGTTGAAAGATTTTTAAGGCAAAAGTCCTATAATCTTACTAGAATCTTATAAAGATCAGTCTGGCAGCTGCATATAGAATAATCTAAAAAAGAAAACTAAGGCAGAGTCCAGTTAAGAAGTTATTATAGTAGTTGTGGAGGATGATGAGGGCACTGGGAACAGAGAGTGACATATTTAATAATATTTAAGAAGTAGAATCCATAGATTTTGATGACCAAATTCTTAGTCTTGATGGGTTTGGTATTGAGAGCGGGGTCAAGGGTAGTTTCTAACTTTCTTCTTAGGTAATTGAATGAATGGTTAGTACCATTAATGTATATAGGGAATGTTCAAAGAACAGATTTTTCATGAAGCTAGTGAGTTCAGTTTGTGACCATCAGCTTCAGGAGCATGTGAAATATTAAGGGAGGTCTGATTTATATGCATGTGAAAATAACTAAAGTTCTGGGAACAATAGGAACTAAGTATTTCTTAAGGAATTTTCAAAATATGTTTCATCATGACATTGGATAAGGTACAGGGCTACTGCTGGGTGACAGAGAAACAAGCAGAGCTTTTGGTGGTCTTAAGGAGCTGCAGTAACAAAATTGGAGACTCAAGGGTCTCAAACATTTGATCAGTTTTCTCCTCAAGACATTTGCCAAAGCCTAAGAAAACATGAAGGCTTAATGGAAAATGAGTGGAAAAGAGACTAAGAATCTATTAGTCTGTGATGACGAGGAGATGTAGAGTTCAGGACCCACTGGGTTGGGGGAGGGGAGAAAGGGCCCAATGTACATATCAGGCTTTCAGTTGAGTTACGGAGAGCATACACTAAGAACATGGTCTAACTAGCAGTAGAATAAATCTTACCTAAATTACAAAGCAGCCTTGATTCTGCTGATGTCTGGACCAGATTAAGATGATGAACCGTGTACTTTCTGCCTAGCTGAGAAAAGTGTGAACTTTCTCTGGTTATGGATAACATCATTTAGAGCCTCTAAAAAAATTAAAACAATATTCAGTATTCAATCAAAAGTTTCTAAGTACACACTTAGAAGTAGATGTCCAAAAGCCAAGAGAAAGAAAAGACAACAGAAGCAGACTCAGGTGACACAAGGTACTAGTATTAGTAGACTTTAAAATAATTGATTAATGCGCTCAGGAAGAGGAAGAGATGGAGAAAATAGATGAAAATATGGAGAATTTCACCAAAGAACTGGAATCTATAAAATAGAATCAAATAGAAAAATATAATCTTAAAATAAGAACTCAACTGTATACACAATGAGGTACCACTTCAGACTCACTAGAGTAGCTTAAGGAGGGAAAGGCAACACACTTAACAGTACCAGATAGTGGCAAGGCTGTAGAACAGCTGTAACTCGTGTATTAGTATCATATATAGAAAAGAGCACAACCACTTTGGAAAACTGTTTAATATCTTAAACATAGAACTACTATATGACCCAACCAATTTATGCCTAGAAATTTAAGAAAAGTGGAAACATTTATAAAAACACTGAATCGTGACAGAATATATTCCTTTCAAGTGCCCATGGAACATTTTCCAAAGTTGATCTTACCTTTGGTTTATTTTTCACAGTATGTTTTGTAACTTTAGTGATATTACACTAGAAATCAATAAGCAGTATATTTCTAAAGGATCATGGATCAAAGAAAAAATTATAATGGCAATTAGGAAATACTTTTGAGAGAATAATAATGAAGATAAATCATATTAAAACTTTTTAGGGGGGTGGAGCCAAGATGGCCCAATAGGAACAGCTCCGGTCTCCAGCTCCCAGCCCCAGCGACACAGAAGACGGGTGATTTCTGCATTTCTGCTTGAGGTACCGGTTTCATCTCACTAGGGAGTGCCTAACAGTGGGTGCAGGACAGTTGGTGAAGCGCACTGTGCGCGAGCCGAAGCAGGGCCAGGCATTGCCTCACTCGGGAAGCGCAAGGGGTCAGGGAGTTCCCTTTCCTAGTCAAAGAAAGGGGAAACAGACGGCACCTGGAATATCGGGTCAGTTCCATCCTAATACTGCGCTTTTCCAACCGGCCTCGAAAACGGCACACTAGGAGATTGTGTCCCGCACCTGGCTCGGAGGGTCCTATGCCCACGGAGTCTCGCTGATTGCTAGCACAGCAGTCTGAGATCAAGCTGCAAGGCGGCAGCGAGGCTGGGGGAGGGGGGCCCGCCATTGCCCAGGCTTGCTTAGGTAAACAAAGCAGCCAGGAAGCTCGAACTGGGTGGAGCCCACCACAGCTCAAGGAGGCCTGCCTGCCTGCCTCTGTAGGCTCCACCTCTGGGGGCAGGGCACAGACAAACAAAAACTCAGCAAGAACCTCCACAGACTTAAATGTCCCTGTCTGACTGACAGCTTTGAAGAGAGTAGTGGTTCTCCCAGCACGCAGCTGGAGATCTGAGAACGGACAGACTGCCTCCTAAAGTGGGTCCCTCACCCCTGAGCAGCCTAACTGGGAGGCACCCCCCCAGTAGGGACAGACTGACACGTCATTCAACCGGGTACTCCTCTGAGACAAAACTTTCAGAGGAACTATCAGACAGCTGAATTTGTGGTCTCACGAAAATCCGCTGTTCTACAGCCACCGCTGCTGACACCCAGCCAAACAGGGTCTGGAGTGGACCTCTAGTAAACTCCAACAGACCTGCAGCTGAGGGTCCTGTCTGGTAGAAGGAAAACTAACAAACAGAAAGGACATCCACACCTAAAACCCATCTGTACATCACCATCATCAAAGACAAAAAGTAGATAAAACCACAAAGATGGGGAAAAAACAGAGCAAAAAAACTGGAAACTCTAAAAAACAGAGCACCTCTCCTCCTCCAAAGGAACGCAATTCCTCACCAGCAACGGAACAAAGCTGGATGGAGGATGACTTTGATGAGTTGAGAGAAGAAGGCTTCAGACGATCAAACTACTCTGAGCTACGAGAGGAAATTCAAAACAATAGCAAAGAAGTTAAAAACTTTGAAAAAAAATTAGAAGAATGGATAACTGGAATAACCAATGGAGAGAAGGGCTTAAAGGAGCTGATGGAGCTGAAAGCCAAGTTTCGAGAACTACGCGAAGATTGCAGAAGCCTCAGTAGCAGATGCGATCAACTGGAAAAAAGGGTATCGCTGATGGAAGAGGAAATGAATGAAATGAAGAGAGAAGGGAAGTTTAGATAAAAAAGAATAAAAAGAAATGAACAAAGCCTCCAAGAAATTTGGGACTATGTGAAAAGACCAAACCTACGTCTGATTGGTGTACCTGAAAATGATGGGGAGAATGGAACCAAGTTGGAAAACACTCTGCAAGATATTATCCAGGAGAACTTCCCCAATCTAGCAAGGCAGGCCAGCATTCAGATTCAGGAAATACAGAGAACGCCACAAAGATACTCCTCGAGAAGGGCAACTCCAAGACACATAACTGTCAGATTCACCAAAGTTGAAATGAAGGAAAAAATGTTAAGGGCAGCCAGAGAGAAAGGTCGGGTTACCCACAAAGGGAAGCCCATCAGACTAACAGCTGATCTCTCAGCAGAAACTGTACAAGCCAGAAGAGAGTGGGGGCCGATATTCAACATTCTTAAAGAAAAGAATTTTCAACCCAGAATTTCCTATCCCGCCAAACTAAGCTTCATAAGTGAAGGAGAAATAAAATACTTTACAGACAAGCAAACGCTGAGTGATTTTGTCACCACCAGGCCTGCCCTAAAAGAGCTCCTGAAGGAAGCACTAAACATGGAAAGGAACAACCGGTACCAGCCACTGCAAAAACATGCCAAATTGTAAAGACCATCGAGGCTAGGAAGAAACTATAGCAACTAACGAGCAAAATAACCAACTAACATCATAATGACAGGATCAGATTCACACATAACAATATTAACGTTAAATGTAAATGAATGGGCTAAATGCTCCAATCAAAAGACACAGACTGGCAAACTGGATAAGGAGTCAGGACCCATCAGTGTGCTGTATTCAGGAAACCCATCTCACGTGCAGAGACACACATAGACTCAAAATAAAGGGATGGAGGAAGATCTATCAAGCAAATGGAAAACAAAAAAAGGCAGGGGTTGCAATCCTAGTTTCTGATAAAATAGACTTTAAACCAACGAAGATCAAAAGAGACAAAGAAGGCCATTACATAATGGTAAAGGGATCAATTCAACAAGAAGAGCTAACTATCCTAAATATATATGCACCCAACACAGGAGCACCCAGATTCATAAAGCAAGTCCTCAGTGACCTACAAAGGGACTTAAACTCCCACACAATAATAATGGGAGATTTTAACACCCCACTGTCAGCATTAGACAGATCAACGAGACAGAAAGTTAACAAGGATATCCAGGAATTGAACTCAGCTCTACATAAAGTGGACCTAATAGACATCTACAGAACTCTCCACCCCAAGTCAACAGAATATACATTTTTTTCAGCACCACACCACACCTATTCCAAAATTGACCACATAGTTGGAAGTAAAGCTCTCCTCAGCAAATGTAAAAGAACAGAAATTATAACAAACTGTCTCTCAGACCACAGTGCAATCAAACTAGAACTCAGGATTAAGAAACTCACTCAAAACCGCTCAACTACATGGAAACTGAACAACCTGCTCCTGAATGACTATTGGGTACATAATGAAATGAAGGCAGAAATAAAGATGTTCTTTGAAACCAACGAGAACAAAGACACAACATACCAGAATCTCTGGGACACATTCAAAGCAGTGTGTAGAGGGAAATTTATAGCACTAAATGCCCACAAGAGAAAGCAGGAAAGATCCAAAATAGACACCCTAACATCACAATTAAAAGAACTAGAAAAGCAAGAGCAAACACATTCAAAAGCTAGCAGAAGGCTAGAAATAACTAAAATCAGAGCAGAACTGAAGGAAATAGAGACACAAAAGACTCTTCAAAAAATTAATGAATCCAGGAGCTGGTTTTTTGAAAAGATCAACAAAATTGATAGACCGCTAGCAAGACTAATAAAGAAGAAAAGAGAGAAGAATCAAATAGATGCAATAAAAAACGAAAAAGGGGATATCACCACCGATCCCACAGAAATACAATCTACCATCAGAGAATACTACAAACACCTCTATGCAAATAAACTAGAAAATCTAGAAGAAATGGATAAATTCCTCGAAAAATACACCCTCCCAAGACTAAACCAGGAAGAAGTTGAATCTCTGAATAGACCAATAACAGGTTCTGAAATTGTGGCAATAATCAATAGCTTACCCACCAAAAAGAGTCCAGGACCTGATGGATTCACAGCTGAATTCTACCAGAGGTACAAGGAGGAACTGGTACCATTCCTTCTGAAACTATTCCAATCGATAGAAAAAGAGGGAATCCTCCCTAACACATTTTATGAAGCCAGCATCATCCTGATACCAAAACCTGGCAGAGACATAACCAAAAAAGAGAATTTCAGACCAATATCCTTGATGAACATTGATGCAAAAATCCTCAATAAAATACTGGCAAACCGAATCCAGCAGCACATCAAAAAGCTTATCCACCATGATCAAGTGGGCTTCATCCCTGGGATGCAAGGCTGGTTCAACATACGCAAATCAATAAATGTAATCCAGCATATAAACAGAACCAAAGACAAAAACCACATGATTATCTCAATAGATGCAGAAAAGGCCTTTGACAAAATTCAACAACCCTTCATGCTAAAAACTCTCAATAAATTAGGTATTGATGGGACGTATCTCAAAATAATAAGAGCTATCTACGACAAACCCACAGCCAATATCATACTGAATGAGCAAAAACTGGAAGCATTCCCTCTGAAAACTGGCACAAGACAGGGATGCCCTCTCTCACCGCTCCTTTTCAACATAGTGCTGGAAGTTCTGGCCAGAGCAATCAGGCAGGAGAAGGAAATAAAGGGTATTCAATTAGGAAAAGAGGAAGTCAAATTGTCCCTGTTTGCAGATGACATGATTGTATATCTAGAAAACCCCATTGTCTCAGCCCAAAATCTCCTTAAGCTGATTAGCAACTTCAGCAAAGTCTCAGGATACAAAATTAATGTACAAAAATCACACGCATTCTTGTACACCAATAACAGACAAACAGAGAGCCAAATCATGAGTGAACTCCCATTCACAATTGCTTCAAAGAGAATAAAATACCTAGGAATCCAACTTACAAGGGATGTGAAGGACCTCTTCAAGGAGAACTACAAACCACTGCTCAATGAAATCAAAGAGGATACAAACAAATGGAAGAACATTCCATGCTCATGGTTTGGAAGAATCAATATCGTGAAAATGGCCATACTGCCCAAGGTAATTTATAGATTCAATGCCATCCCCATCAAGCTACCAATGACTTTCTTCACAGAATTGGAAAAAACTACTTTAAAGTTCATATGGAACCAAAAAAGAGCCCGCATCGCCAAGTCAATCCTAAGCCAAAAGAACAAAGCTGGAGGCATCACGCTACCTGACTTTAAACTATACTACAAGGCTACAGTAACCAAAACAGCATGGTACTGGTACCACAACAGAGACATAGATCAATGGAACAGAACAGAGCCCTCAGAAATGATGCCGCATAGCTACAACTATCTGATCTTTGACAAACCTGACAAAAACAAGAAATGGGGAAAGGATTCCCTATTTAATAAATGGTGCTGGGAAAACTGGCTAGCCATATGTAGAAAGCTGAAACTGGATCCCTTCCTTACACCTTATACAAAAATTAATTCAAGATGGATTAAAGACTTATATGTTAGACCTAAAACCATTAAAATCCTACAAGAAAACCTAGGCAATACCATTCAGGACATAGGCGTGGGCAAGGACTTCATGTCTAAAACACCAAAAGCAATGGCAACAAAAGCCAAAATCGACAAATGGGATCTCATTAAACTAAAGAGCTTCTGCACAGCAAAAGAAACTATCATCAGAGTGAACAGGCAACCTACAGAATGGGAGAAAATTTTTGCAACCTACTCATCTGACAAAAGGGCTAATATCCAGAATCTACAATGAACTCAAACAAATTTACAAGAAAAAAACAAACAACCCCATCAAAAAGTGGGCAGAGGACATGAGCAGACACTTCTCAAAAGAAGAATTTATGCAGCCAAAAAACACATGAAGAAATGCTCATCATCACTGGCCATCAGAGAAATGCAAATCAAAACCACAGTGAGATACCATCTCACACCAGTTAGAATGGCCATCATTAAAAAATCAGGAAACAACAGGTGCTGGAGAGGATGTGGAGAAATAGGAACACTTTTACACTGTTGGTGGGACTGTAAACTAGTTCAACCATTGTGGAAGTCAGTGTGGCGATTCCTCAGGGATCTCGAACTAGAAATACCATTTGACCCAGCCATCCCATTACTGGGTATATACCCAAAGGACTATAAATCATGCTGCTATAAAGACACATGCACACGTATGTTTATTGCGGCACTATTCACAATAGCAAAGAGTTGGAACCAACCCAAATGTCCAACAACGATAGACTGGATTAAGAAAATGTGGCACATATACACCATGGAATACTATGCAGCCATAAAAAATGATGAGTTCGTGTCCTTTGTAGGGACATGGATGAAACTGGAAAACATCATTCTCAGTAAACTATCGCAAGGACAAAAAACCAAACACCGCATGTTCTCACTCATAGGTGGGAATTGAACAATGAGAACTCATGGACACAGGAAGGGGAACATCACACTCCGGGGACTGTTGTGGGGTGCGGGGAGCGGGGAGGGACAGCATTAGGAGATACACCTAATGCTAAATGACGAGTTAATGGGTGCAGCGCACCAACACGGCACATGGATACATATGTAACAAACCTGCACATTGTGCACATGTACCCTAAAACCCTAAAGTATAA